>NW_015546240.1:176279-219402 GCF_001515605.1 Sinocyclocheilus anshuiensis | reverse complement strand
TATAAAACACACACACACACTGTAAAGGAAACCCTATAAGTAGCATATATAAATACACAAACACACACTTCCATTCAAAAGGTTAGGGTCAGTTCTTTGAAAGAAACGAATATTTTCATCAGTGTTTAAAACTGTTGTGCTGCTTAATATTTTGAGGAAACAGTGCTGCAGTATCTTTTAGGGTATGATTAAAAAAAAAAACAGAATAAAATAAACTCTTTTTTACAATATTTCTAGGTTGTATATACTGATTGACATCAGTAGGAATCGAAACCAGCCAACTGACTAAAGCAACCGACCACAGACTGAAAGCAGTTTTTTTTCTTCTTCTTACTACTAAATGTCTCAAACCAAACCCTTGATTATCAGTCGAAGAGTTGATACCGCAGAGATTTTGTCAGCCTGGCGCCTTGTAAGTGCAACTTTGTTTCCTGGATGACTGATTAAAAACCGGTGTGCCCTGAATCCAAGACATTTTAGAGCGGTCAGCCAATCAGATTGTAAGCAGTTCCTGCCAGTTTTGTGTGCAATATGATGGTTTCTGAACGGTCCATGGGCTGCAACAGAAGTTTGGCTAATTAACCCTTGTTGTAATTGATGGATTAGTGTTGAGTTTATCCAGCTAATATCCTTGTTTTTTCCACTCAATCATCTTAGAAAATGCACGGCGGCATCAGGATGGTGTGGTCAGCGTGTCTGCCGTCCTGTTCACTGAATGTGAATCGCCCGCGTCACCCGGTGCTCCTCCTGCAGTCAAACTGCGCAGCATCTTGGACCTCAGCCCCTTTACGGTCACAGTGCACACGTCCATGGAAATCGTGGTGGACATCTTCCGCAAGCTTGGCCTGCGGCAGTGCCTCGTCATTCAGAACGGGTGAGTCTGTCGACATGGATGATTTGTATAACTGTGTGGTCTCTTTAAAGCAGTAGATGAGATACAAGTGTAGCAGATATTGGTTTTCTCCCATGAGAAGCAGAATTAAGCTGTTATTATTATTTTTTTTTTGCGATCTCAAGCTAGATTCGACTGGGCCAAGGAGAAATAAACAGCATTTTAGTGATCATGTCTCATTTATAGCTATATGAACGCAGGTCTGACTGAAAGATTTTAATCTCACCTCTAAAGTTACATGTTAGCTCTGTTTCAAAACCTAGTGATCTACCAAGCATTAAAGGCAACATGTGGCAGCACTATGTAACCTTCTAAGATACAGATTTGGACAAAATCTGAGACAGCTTCACAATCAAACAGGGCAACCCTAGAATAGCTTGCAAAAAGTGTGATTTTTAGAACTGGAAATTGTGGAAATTTATAAAATCTTGTACATTTTTTTAAATAATGAATATAACTTTTATAGTAATGTCAAGTGTAGTTGTATTTTAGTATTATTATTATATATTTCTATAGTCCTAGTCCTGTCATATTGAGTTAATAAATTTTAAAAACACAAACCAACACAATTTTACCTGTGAAAGTTTATCCAGTTTCTTCAGGAATTTAAATTTAGGCGGTTTTTACTACCAGATGCTGTGCAATGTTGTTGCAACTTGAAACTCATTGATTTTTATTGAGTGATGACATATTGACCAAGATGGCGGACGCGTCTACGTGCTGAGGAATCTACCTATACATGTATATATATCTATGGGGGCAATGTTTCTTGTATCTTCTTCGATAAATGTCGCTATTTTTCATGTGCCATGGCTGGATACTTTCATATATATATATACAGGGCAACCCTAGAATAGCTTGCAAAAAGTGTGATTTTTAGAACTGGAAATTGTGGAAATTTATAAAATCTTGTACATTTTTTTAAATAATGAATATAACTTTTAGTCAAGTGTCAAGTGTAGTTGTATTTTAGTATTATTATTATATATTTCTATAGTCCTAGTTTCTGTAAAAAAAAAAAAAAAATTGTTTCCACACATGTCCTTTCTCATAAGAGTGCTCTCTATTATATTTGCTCAAAACAGCTGAAGCTGATTCTTGCTGGAGTTGTTTTTGCCTTTTAAAGTGTGTTTTAATCCGGTCCCAATGTTGAGTGGATCAATGTGGCTGTTTGTCTTTCTCAATCCCTGTGATCCACCCTTCAAGTCTATCTAGGACAATAAAAGTAAATTACATAATATAAAAAGAGAGAAGACTGGAAACGCACACACTTAGAACATGTGGCCTTGAATCTATTATGCAAACATAGTCTCTCTCTCATGCGTATGCTAACTAGGACCATCTGCTCAATAATTGTCTGTTTGATTTGTGTGTCTTGACAGATCAATGATCTGTATTAATTACAAACAAGAATCATTTTTCTCCCTCTCTTTTCTGTCGCTCATTCAGGCGTTTGCTGGGAATCATCACTAAAAAGGACATTCTTAAACACATGGCGCAGATGGCCAACAGAGACCCGGAATCAATCCTCTTCAACTGAAAATTCTCAAGACTGAACGGACAGGATAAACTCACTCCTACACACACACACACACACACACACACACACACAGACAGACAGAGAATCATCCTGCGATGATGACGATGACAGTGGTAGGACTGTGCGTGTCACTGAGTTACTGCTATTATAGAGTGGTCTGAGAGTGGCCTAAGGCAGCTTTTTGCAGCTCCAGAACTGGACATGTTCAGACAGGAGCTGTTTAGCCTGTCCGGAGGCTACAGAGACAGTAATGTGAAAAATGCTGTCCTCTCACACCTCATATAAGACCTGATCTGAATTGTTGCCAATGCCATCAGGCCCAAATGCTTTTCCTGCCTGCACGTATATTTAAGTTTGGGGATCGACGACGACTTTTTGTGTTCTTTATTCGTTTATGGTGCTTTACTCTACTAAAAGTAGCTTGAACTAGCTTTACATGGTTGCTAGTCTCAGGCTGGTCTGGGTTGTTGGTTTTGGGTATTTATCAGGCTGGGAGACCAACTGACTGAGACCAGCCAACAAAGAGTAGCTTAAGCTATTTTTTAAGCAGGATTTCCATCCCCAGAGTGACATTTAAACTCGAGAGGAACTTCAGAAGGGTGAGAACATTCCTGAGATGATCTGGGGAACGTGCGTTAAGGGTGTCTTGTCAGAACCTGCGTGTGTCGAGCGATCCCTGTGGGAAGATGTGCCGCCTTTTGTAGAAGTGCAGTGAGATTTGGTGTATCATGTTGAGAAGTCATACAGACGCACTTACTTTTTCTCATTTATGCATACTAGCAAAACGCCGTCAGTAGTGCTGTTCCTCTATTTCTCACTCTAAAGACTTTGAGAAGGAAGTTTTGAAGATAACATGCCACTCTTGAAGTGTTTATATATGACTTCAACCGGACAGAAGCCAATGTTGATTTTTATTGTGGAAGGTGCCTTTAAGGAATGGTTCATCCAAAAATTCTGTCATTTACTCACCCTTTGTTTCAAACCTATATGATTCTCTTTTCTTCTGTGAAACCTAAAATAAGGCATTTTGTGAGAGAGTCTTAGTGTTTTTTTTTGTCGATTACAGTGAAAACCAATAGTAACTAAAACTATTTGGTTACCAACATTCTTCACAATCTGTTCTTTTGTGTTCTGCAGAAGAATAAAAAGTCTATAAAGTTTTGGAACAACACGAGGGTGAGAAAACCGATGTCAGGATTTTCTTTTTGGTATGAAATATGCCTTCAATAGTTATGTCTTTCTGCCATTACAACAAGCTATTTGGTCTTACCAGTGGCATATGATTTCCAAAAAGTTTGTAGTGGCTGCTAAACATGCGATTTCCACTCAGCTTCCCAAATGAACCAAGCCTGCAGTTCCCGTGTGGCACCACCAGGCGGCACTATCTCACAGACTGTTCATTCTGGACATTGTGCGCCATCTGATTGATTCTTGGCCCGGTTCACTTGCTGGGTGTGTTGCACGGCATTCTCTCATGTCATTACAATTGGGACTCCTTACATTTCCCGTGACATCTTTATGCTCATATTGGGCACCTGGGCCCCTCCATTCCTTCATCCATCACCCTCACTATCTTTCTCATGTAACCACGCTGTCATCCTCAGACAACCTCAGTGAAGCATCTCCAGGCAACTCCCTTGTTTGTCCGTGAGGACCCAATCATGACATAACAAGATCCTCCCTGTAATGAAAGGGCTAAACTAGTACTGTAGTCCCCTTCCTTGGCATACTTGCTCGACTTTTTGTCTCTACGCATTTTAAAACCTCCACCCTCCAGTCCAGTGCATGTTTTCTCCCCCCCCTGCATTGGCATTTGGGTTGTTTATGATCTATTAAAGGCATTTGATTCTTTTCATGCCTGTTCTAAACGCTCTCTTTCCCTACTCGCTGTAATTCCCGGGGGTGGGATTAGGGGCAGGGAGGTGGTGGAGGGCTATTGTTCCCATTCGCTCCTGCTCGTCTGGGCTCCCAGTCGCCAGGATGTCCCCCGACCGCTTCCCTCAAGCACAGTCACGCAGCCCCGACCGCCTTCCACTCTTAGAAAGTCAATTTCCGGTCTAGTCTTTAAACAACGGGCAATTCTGAACTGTTATAATAGAGCGGTGGAAAAAATAAATTCTTGCGCTGTGATTATTGAAAGAAAAGGTGTGTGTATGTGTATGAGTATTTGTGTGGGGGGCCGTAGGCGTGTTGGAAGGAGAGATTACGCTTTTCTCTTTTGCCCTCCTAGGAAAAATATGGGAGGAGGGAGAGGAGAAAAGGTTAATTAAACAGTGTTCACTGATCAGTGGAAGGGATCGTTTCACAAAGGTCCCCTCTGTGTCACACGGGGGGTTATTGGAGAGACTTGGCACGAAGGACTTCCACTCATTCCTGCAATCCGGGTGGGTGCTGAGCGCAAAGGCGCTGTAACCCAACACTCGATTGGTGCAGAAGGAACCAGGCCAGGACCGGGACCAGATGAAATGTTGTAATGTAAAACAGGACACGCCACAGACCTCATATGTTCTTATCTACAGAACGTAGGCTTCAACTAACTTTTCAACTCCGGAAGCAGCACGTAAACCGCTGTTTAGTTGGCGTCTACTTGCCTTTTTCTATGCAAACAGTCAGGTTAGGGCTGAGGACAAATGCTAAACCTGAGTAAACTGCTTTTACAGGTGTCAATGAGCATGTATATCCAAAGAAACCTGTGTTTTTTGTTCTTGCCAAAAAGACGATACGATTATTACCAAATTGCTTGGAAGGAAAATTTTTACCAAAGCACTCATCGGAGATGAAGAATGTGTCCATTTTATTGATAAGAGATGTTAACTTTAATAGGTATTTATTTGCACAGAAATGTTTTCTATTACAGTATTTGTACATGTCTGTGATTATATCATATTGTCAAATGAACTTTTGTCCATTTGAATAAATCTGAATGATGCATTCCATGCAGACTGCATTCATCTGGAGGTCAAAAAGTGTGTTTATGTTTTAGACATATAAAGAATGGCTTGTGGCTTCAAGTTTTTGGTTTATCTTTCATAATCAAAGACTCCAGGACATGATGAAAATTCCAGAAATATGAGCATTTTTATAATTTTGTAGGGTGCCACAAGTTTGTTCAAATTTCCAAAGGGTGCCGCGACTAAAAAAAGGTTGGGAAACACTGCCCTAGAATCCCAAATTACTCTGGTGGCTGTAGAAACAGACCCACGCTGGTTCGTCTTAAATGTGGTATTTGAAGGAAATTGCTGAGGGTCTCTTAAAACACCACAGGATTGTGGGGTGAGTCTCGTGATATTGCTTCAGAACTCTGACTTTCTCGCACCTTTTGGAATATTGTCTTTTGAAAAAGCACAAATGCTTCTTAAAGTAGCAACAATGTGAAATGATCTGTCTAGGGCGTGTTTTTGCTTGTTTTCTTGAAAATTCACAGATGACTTTGAGAATAATTTTACATGGATCTTTGAACAAAACGCACCCTTCTAATTCTTCAGTTCAGGTTCATTTTGCTTGTAGCGTTTGTTAAAACAAGCACTGCTATTATGTACTTAACAGTTCTAAACTTCTAACCTAAGTAATAAACTTCAGCACATTACTTATCCTGTGCCATTAATGCTTTGAGATGGGTAACGTATGGAAGACTGTTTCTGCATCTGAGTAGAAGAAATAAAAAGGTAATTGCAACTTTATATCTAACAATTTCAGCTTTATTCGTATCTCACAATCTGATACTATATCTCGAAATGTGAGATAACTGCAACTGTGACTTAAAGGGATAGTTCACCCAAAAATTAAAATTGTCTTTAATTACTCACCCTCATGTTGTTCCAAACCCGTAAGACCTTCGTTCATTTTCGGAACACAAATTAAGATATTTTTGATGGAATCTGAGAGCTCTCTGACCCTCCCATAGCAAGGACATCGGTAAAATAATCCATGTGACATCGGGTTCAACCATAATTTTACGAAACTACGAGAATACTTTTTGAGTGCAAAAGAAAAAAAAAAAGACTTTATTCAACAATTCGTCTCCTCTGCGTCACCCTAGCGCCATTTTGGAGAGTATCCACTGAACGTAAATTGCGAAGCATTTTTAGAAACCGAATGTAGCGCAGCTAGTAGGGTATCAATTCCCGTTCCCATTGAAGACAGCCAAAGTCGTACAGCGGATTATGTGAAGACACAATCTAAAGTTAGTAGTGGTACGCTGCCCTCTAGTGGAGGTAAGGAAATGCAACCATCGCTTCAAGCTTCTCATTTAATTAGTCCATTTAAAAGTGAGCCAGATTTTAAGAGCATACCAATTAGTTCACAAAACATGGACTTTGGTGCAGACATGTCTCAAAATGCCACCCACAAGCAGTCTCCGCATTATCACTGCCAAATGCAGGGTAGGCCTCCTGATAAAGGAGATTCCTTGTCCATTACTTATGATCTCGCAAAGTATCTAGCTCATACGCAGCTTGTGTCAGCAGGGCTAACTTACGTTGATGACAAACCCATTAACTACGGGGCATGGAAATCATCTTTCCAAGGTGCTATTTCTGGTCTGGAGCTTACCCCTGCAGAAGAACTGGATCTCTTAATTAAATACCTCTCCGTTACCTTTTCGTGAGCCCAGACAAAGTCTACCTAATAACAAAGACTATGCATTGAAACGTCTTCTTGCACTGAGACACACTCTGAACAAGCGACCGCAAATGAAAGCACACTTCCTGGAATTTATGGACAACTTGCTAAAAAATGAGCATGCAGAGATTGCACCGCCTCTTCAGCATGGTCAGGAAGTGTGGTACTTGCCGCTGTTTGGAGTGTATCATCCTAAGAAATCTAATAAAATACGAGTTGTCTTCGATTCAAGTGCACCCTGTGAGGGAGTTTCACTGAACAGTGTGCTTCTCACAGGCCCTGATTTGAATAACAGCTTGCTAGGGGTCCTGATGAGATTCCGTAAAGAGCCTGTGGCTATTACTGCTGACATACAGCACATGTTTCATTGTTGCCACTCTTTTGACACAGAAGACAGGTGCAACACCTCCCCCACCTGGAGACTTTGGGAATAATGAGTTGCTGAAGGAAGAATGGAAACAAGTACAAAGGTTAGCCGACATCTTCTGGACAAGATGGACAAAAGAATACCTTAGTACTTTGCAATCCCGACGAAAGTGGCAAGACAAAAAACTGATCTAAAAGAGGGGGATATTGTCTTGGTAAAGAACATTCAAGTTAACAGAAATGAGTGGCCAATGGCAATCGTTGTACAAACTTCACCACGCAAAGATGGATTGGTGAGGAAAGCTGATGTTAAAGTCACTGAAGATGGCATTCAAAAAATGCTGTCACGTCCTATCTCCGAACTTATCCTTCTGTCACCTGATGACAAGTTATAATTTTTGGAATTCTTAAAATCCCAGGCGGGGAGTGTTCAGGACAGAATTGATTTAGATTTTTCATTGAATTTATTATTTTGTATATGTCTACTCAAGTGAGGACTTTAATTTTGAAAAGCAGTCACATAGTTCAAGAAGCAGGAAGTTCGAGCAGTACTGCAGTGAGTCAGCAAAATGTTGTAGCTGTTCTGAGTGAGGCTCATTCTGAAATATCTTCTCTCTTCTGTTAGAAGCAATGTCTGTGAGTACGCAGTGTTGAATATATTGTGTGATACATATAAGAATGTTATTTTGATATAATTGTGTATATTTTCTTTAATTGTTTTTTGTATATTTTTACAGTTTCACAGTTGAATCATAAACTTCAGAAACGACTTGATGTCTCCGGCGAGGTTTTTTGAGTCACTGTTTAACTTACTGGATAGTTAGATGCCAGAGAAGTCTAATAAGGCCAGTATACAATGCAAATGAAATAAATCAAAATGACCGCAAATTACAATATTACAAAAAATGCAAATTAACAAAATAAACACAAAAAACAAAAATGAATTCAAAATAAGAATAAATACTATAATAGTACAGAAATAATACGAAAAACACACTTTCCCATAGAAGCTATCCTCTCACACACAAAAAGTTATTTTGGCTTGGGACAGTAATCACCTACCTAGTAACCACCTAGAACAATTTAGTAACCACATGGCAACCACTCAGAACATCTTGGCAACCATATAACAACACCATGGCATTGAGCAAACACCTGTGTAAACCGCTGTTTATTGGGGTAAATGCCTATGCAATTACACCTACACTCTACCAAAATGTTTTGCAAAAAAATGTGTGATTGTTTTTAGAAAATGTCAAAATCTAGTTTGGTAATGTCTAAGTGATCACAAACTGGCCTAATTTCTGTGTCTCAAGACAGGAGAGGAGATGGATATGGGACTGAGGGATGATTGCAGAGCTTCATTGTCTCTCAGGAAGGAGATGATCCAGCTCCAGCCCCGCCGCTGCTCTCCCCGTGCCAACTGTCCCATTTGTTTATTTGTGTTTACTCTTTCTAGGCCCTGCACAAATAAATGAGATAAGTGAATCCTGCGTGTGTGCGCTGAGATGTTTTGATTCGGACAGCATCTGCATGAGATTCCTGTGACATTCCGGAGTTTTCTGGCGGATTCTGGGAATTGGGGAGGACAAGGTTGGGTTTGTGAATAGGAATGCTTGGTGGTCTTAATGAATGGCAGAAAGGCTTTAACGATGACACATATGAGTGACGGATTGCTTGGGAGCGCTGGCAAGGGGAATGTGTGATGAAGTGTTTCAGTTGTTGCGAGTGAGGGTATATTTGTGCAGGTGGGAACAAGGGCTGCCTGGGTGCTCAGGGTGTGTGTGTGGCCACATCTAATAGTGAATAGACTGGTGTGTGTGTGGTCAAAGCTGATTTAGTCAAATGGTGTGTAAGTGTGTGTGGCCTTGTGAGTGTGCTTTGTTTTATTTTTTTTTTGATGGTGAGATATCGGGACCCTAAGCAGAATTGAGAATGATGGTGACTCATAGCTGATTGTCTAGAAGACTTATGAGAACAGAGAGCTGGGGAGTGATCCTAAGCTTGGATCTGAGTGTATACACTTATGTGGGTTTTCATCTGACAAAATATCCCTTTAGGGAAGGTCCCAATGGTGAATATGCTTTGTAAGCATATTGCGTGGCATTGTATTTTAAGAGCTTCGTTTGTCTTGGCCATAGTGCAAAGAAAAATTGTGAAATATTGTAAAATGACAGAAGCCTTGGGCAACTGGTTGAAATGGTCAATTGGTAAAGCGGTTTGTTAATTGAACAACCTAACACCCAGTCAATTAGTGGAGATACTAATATAATTTGCATCCTACTTGCTTTTATTTTTAACAAATTAGTTATTACTACATGGTGAGCGTCATGTAATATTCTTGAGACATGCTGATAAGGTTTGTAATGTGATCCCCAACTTTTCATGTCCTGCTCATACGTAAAATATATAAATTATTATGTATTTGTTTTTGTTTATTTTTAATAATTGTTTGTTTTTTGAGAATTTAATACACACACACACATATATATATACACACATTATTATTATAATACATATATTTTGAAAGAAGTCTCTTATACTCACTAAGAACACGTATAACAAAAATAAGTAAATACAAATTGTTCTATTTTAATACATTTTAACATGTAATTTATTCCTGTGATGCCAAAACTGAATTTTCATTACTCGTCTTCAGTGTTGCATGATTCTTCATAAATCATTGGCGCTCAAGAAACGTATCATTTTCATCAATATTGAAAACATTTATTCAAAATATATTTTGTAACATTATAAATATCTTTACTTATGATCGTTTAAATGCATCCTTGCTCAAGTATTAAAAAGTAACAAATTACATTTTTTAAAATCAAAATCTGTAATACGTGTGTGTATTCATGTATTTTCAGATTTTATTTTATTTAAAAACCGTACAAAGAGTATAAAACAATAAAAAAGGCCACTTAAAAGAGTATAAGACAATAGGAGTCAATGGGAAGTCCCCACCATGATAGAAAAACAAACCTTTTTTGTCTGAAAACATCTTTTGTGTAAGAGCACCATGTGTGTCCATGTGGGTGGGTTAGCTGTGGTATTGTGTGTGCAAGTTTGGCCAAAGAAAAGGAAAACAAATGGCATATAATTCATCGTGGAAGTTATTGGCATGGGCACAAATGCACAAGTTAGCAAATAAATGATTCAAAAAAAGGCACTTTAATTGTTGAAAATGACACCTCGAACTTATGTTTTAAGGACACTGTAAAATTATACAATAAAGGGAGAGCGTGAGAGATATCAGTACATTCTTACCAAGATGGAGACGCAACATTGGTAAACAGTGCATAGCATCTTTTTTAAATGGAAAACAGTCCCACAGATCGGTGGTCAGAGAATTTAACAATCACAAAGAAAAAAAACAAACTCTCAGTGGAAAAGGAAATACAATAGTCCTTTTGTTTCAACTGAAAGTTCATGTTGCTCACTGGATTTCACTGTGTTCTGCCCCGCTCAAGTTTTTCACAGCAGTCACGTAAAGTCTCCGCAAAGCTCGGTGAGATTTAAAGTATGCAAACCATCACGTCCATGTTTTAGAAACCAGTCAAGCATTTAATTAAAAAACACACTCACTTATATACGCACCTAACATACATTTGTCTTCTGTGTTCTTTGTGGTTCAGAGGGCAAGCCCTGCTGTAATCCGTCTAGAGCCGCTGGAATTCAGCCATATTTCTCTTTCCTGGCCACCCCTCACCCCACCAAGAGCCCTATGTTGTACAGATAGGTACATATTTCAACTTGTATACACATGTGCACACTCACACATGACCCTGGGCGGGCTTGAGCAGATTGACTGGGATAATGAGTTCGGTCAGTGCGAATTGGTAGGATTATCCAGACTCCTTTGGGGAAAGTTCACCCAAAAATGAAAATTCTATCATTTACCCACCCTCATTTCAATCCAAACCTGTATGACTTTGCAAAATAAGATATTTTAAAGAATGATTTTTCCCCAGATTCCAGTGTTGTTTTGGACCAAATGAATTTCATTTGTATGAACGAACAAAAAAAAAAAAAAACCACACAAACATTTTTCAAAATAGTTATTTTGTGTTCCACAGAAGAAAGTCATACAGGTTTGGAACGACATGACAAAATGTTAAATGTTTTCGCTAAGCAGACGAAGTCTCACTGGGCTGCGAAATGATGGGTAATAAGCACTGATGAGGTTATATATGACTTCAACACTGATCTAAAACATATCTTGAACCTCCCTTAACATGATAAAAGTTAGTGATTAGATTGAGTGGTCTCAGATCAGTGCATAACGACAACCCAAAGGCACTTTTACACATATAAAGTCTAGTGGTATCTGACATCACATTCCCTTAAGACATAAAAAACACCCTGTATCGAGAAATTTTGGCATTGCGGCACGTTATACCAGTCGAGAGAAGTGCACTCACGCCAAAAGCATTAACCTGCTGAAGAATAATTTGTTCTTAATCCAGACAAACTGCAGATAAGAGTCAGACAGAATGAAGTTTTGTAATGTGTGGTATAACTAATATTATGACCATAGTTAAATGCCACAAAGAGTCTTGGCTCGTTCGCTCTTGCTGTATAATGTGATTTAAGGCACTGTCTTGGCAGGGACCCTTTAGCTCACCGACTTTATCAGTAAAAACTGGGGCAGAGTCCAGAGAGAAGAAAACATGCTCGTGGTTTACAATGAAACCCAAGCGAGTGTTTGCTCTCTCTCTCTCTCGCTCGGAAACACCATTATGACAGCACTCGATCATTTACAGTGGAAAAAGTAATCACCCTCTCCTCCTTCAAACACTTTCTCCTCAGGAAAAAACAGGCTCGTTTCGAGATTCACAGCGCTGTTTCATTTGGATAACGCCACGGCGTTTACGTTTACAGCGTGAGACTCATTTTGTGGCATTTTCATGGGAGAACATTGCAACGCTTGTACATTCATTTCCAAACCTCATGATTCTGAATTAAATACAATTTTATATACACAGGTTGAACCAACCAACCACACAGATGTACAGAGGACAGAAGAGATGGATGTACAACTAAGAAGAGGCACTTGGAGAGTGTTTGTATGTGTGTGCAGAAACGAAGCATTATATGGCCGCGACATTTCAACAAACCATGTAGCGTAGTGTTTATTTAACCTTTCATATGGCTGGCACCACGTGAGCTGGGAAGCACGTGTGTCTGTGTGTCCCTCCCTGACAGTACTTCCTCCTGCACCCCGGACTAGACAGCAGAGGGAGACTTGTAAAGATGATTTGTATCTGAGACAAAATGTATATGTGTGTTGTATCTTATCGCTGTGTTTTGTAAGCGTGGAAGCCATAAATACTCAAGAGAATGAGTGCTCTTAAATGCAACAAGCTGAATTCCTCTGTGTTTATGTGTGCATGTGAACTCTTTTAGGTCCTTTTCTTGTCCGGGCATGTTGCTCCGCTGGTCCGACAGGACGGGGAGAATTCCACAGTCTTGCAAACTGCCAGGATGCTTCTTTGAGGCTGGTAGAGCTGCATACTTCTCATCTTTCTTTCCTCTACATTGCCGCTGTCATCATTCTCTTCTCATATCTCTGTTTTTAAAACTGTTTTAGATCCGCTGTTCACAAAATATTCCCCTCCAGCGGACAAGAGCGAGTTCACACGTTAAACCCTATACACCATTGGCACAGATTCACTTTGTGTGAGTTTTTGTCTCTCCTCTTCGTTTTTTGCTACCGTTTCAAAGATCCACATCTTTGATGTGATCTGTAGAAATATACATACATTCCTCTGTCTTTAAAAGAAATAACCTTGTCTGAAATGTCTCTCATTCACACATCCTTCACATATTCGAAAGTCTTAAGGAAAGGAAAGTTGAACGATGAAGTCTTTTCTCTTTGGGTCGCAGCCCCAAAACGATCCACCCAATAGTAAGGTCCTGGGTTTAGCTCTTCTGATATGTTCTTACAGGTCCAGACGAAACGCTCCGAAGTAGCTAGAAGAGTCCTCGCCGTACACCATTGTGGGAGATGAGACGGACACGAAGACCTCGTCGCCTGCTTGCAGCTCAAACAGGCCGCCCTGGTACACTGAGTGAAGGGCGTATTCTGCGTCCGGAGCCCAACATTTGGTCCCCACTCCCTTCAGCAGCTGAATCGGCCTCAAGTAGGAGGTTTTCTTATAGATGCACTGAACCAGCTGGTGGCTTACGCCGTTTTGATCGCCCTCGCTAGGAGAGGGGTAGCGGAAGTACACCTGGGAGTACAGGTAGTAGCGACCACCCTGGGGTACGCGAAGGCGTCCATTAGCCAGTGTCATGTTGTGCAGATGGGCACCAAAGCTCTGGTTGGCCCAGGAACGTACAGGGTGGCGGCAGGACTGGTGCAGGTCTGGTTGAGGGGTGAAGTATTGAGCACCAACTGAGAAAAAGGGAGAGGATGGACTTTAGGTTAGCATGAAATGCCATTCGCAACCCATTTTACTTCTGTAAAGTATGTATTTTTGAGTGAAACATTTTGATATTCAATGCGACCAGTGTTGTTATTGTTAACCAAAACTAAATCTAAAAATATTAAAAACCATTGTCATTAATTGAAATAAAGCTGAAATAAAAATCTGACGAAAATTAGAAATGTTGCCTTGGCAACTAACTGAAATGACAAGGTTAAGCTGAAGTACTAAAATTACTAAAACTGAAATAAAATGCAGAAATAAAAAAAACTAATAAAAATGAAAAAAAGCACATAAAATTACTAAAAATGAGGCAAAAATTAAAATCTTATAAAGCTGAAAATATAAAAATAAAAGCTAATTCAAAATATTAATGAATAATAATATGTAGATACAAAAAGAAAAATGTAGAACAGGACTTTCATTCATCGGCAAGTGATTGGATTGTTAATTGATGAATTGCAAATGTTAATTATGGCCGGTAACGATAAGCTGATAATTTTTCACGTTATGGCTGATAACCGATAAATTACTGATATTAAAATTCAATAATATTTTGTGCAAATTAATAAAAAAAAAAGCAATAAAATCTAACATAAATCATTTTAAATGGTACAAGTGAATTTAGGCATCACAACATTATAAACATACAGTATAAAAATAATATTAATTTAGAGATTTGCTAAAGATTACATTTAACAGTGTTATAAAATGATTAGTGTTTTAAAGATTAACTTTAAGTGAGCATTAAAAAGCTGGTTTAGACTCCTCTGATATGAATAATTTTCATCCCATTTCAAAATTGCCTTTTATTTCAAAGATGCTGGAGAAGATTGTGTATGCACAGCTTAATGATTTTTTGGTGAAGAACATTTCGGTCAGGGTTTAGAGCCGGCCATAGTACAGAATCAGCTCTTTTAAGGGTTACTAATGATATTCTACGTGGCGCTGATTCTGGAAGTTGTGTTGTTCTGTTACTTTTAGATCTTACCGTAGCATTTGACACAGTTGACCATAAGATTCTCATTGATCGCCTTAGAGACCATGTTGGCATTCAGGGTTTAGCCTTAGTTTTCTTCATATTTAAAAGATAGGACTTTTTCAGTCAGTCTAGGGAATTACTCTTCATCTGTTGCCCCTCTCATGTGTGGGGTTCCTCAGGGTTCAATCCTGGGACCGGTTTTGTTTTCCCTTTATATGCTCTCTCTAGGATCAATTTTTGAAAAACAAGGCATTCATTATCATTTGTATGCTGATGACTCACAACTTTATTTACCATTGAAATGGAAGGATCATTTATCCATTCAATCTTTGTATGAATGTTTGGCTGAGGTTAAGTGTTGGCTGGCTAATAATTTTCTCCAACTGAATGAGAATAAGTCTGAGTTTATTTTATTTGGTAAAAAGGGATGTGTGGATGATGACTGGGGTTACTTCCTGGGAAAAATCTTTCTAGAGTGAAAAACCTTGGTGTCATTTTTGACTCGGAGCTCAAATTTGATCGTCAAATTAATGCCGTTGTTAAAAATAGTTTTTTCCATCTTAGATCTTTATCTAAGTTGAAGTCTATCCTTTCTTTTGAGGACTTGGAGAAAGTTGTGCATGCTTTTGTGTCATCTCGTTTGGATTATTGTAATGCATTGTATCTGGGTGTGAGTCAGGCCTCTCTCTCCCGCCTGCAGCTTGTTCAGAATTCAGCGGCTAGGCTTTTAACGTGTACCAAGAAGAGAGAGCATATTACTCCTGTGCTTATTAATTACACTGGCTTCCTGTACGATACAGGCTTCATTATAAAGTGCTATTATATGTTTTTAAAGCTTTGCATGGTTTAGCACCAGAGTATATTTCTGATTTAATCAGTTTGCATCAATCCAATAGGTCTTTGCGTTCTAACGATCAATTACATCTGATGGTTCCTCGATCTCGTTTAAAATGTAAAGGTGATCGGTGCTTTTCTGTTGCTGCTCCAAGGCTTTGGAATGACCTTCCTCTGTCTGTAAAATCTTCTCCTACACGTCCTGTATTTCAGAGTGCGCTTAAAACTAATTTGTTTTCATTAGCATTTAAAAATGTCTTGTAATTTGTTCTTTGTTGTTGTTGTTGTTGTGGTATATGTTTATAATGTTTTATGCTTGATTTTATTTTTATATTTTTATTTAGTCTTCCTGTACAGCACTTTGGTTTCCACACCGTGGTTTTGAAAGTACTTTATAAATAAATAAAGTTAAAGTTGATGGAATGACCTCCCGATCTCAATTCGAACAGCTGAGTCTTTAGCCATTTTCAAAAAAACATCTAAAGACACAACTTTTTCGCCAGCACCTGACCAACTAATACTAGCACTTACCTATTCTATTCTGTTTTATTCCATTCTATTATAAAAAAAAAAAACACCCTAGCTACGTGTACTGTGCTAGCCTAACTGAGACTTGTCATGGCACTTGTATACTGTTGTTGTTCTCTCGGTCTGATTGCTTCTATTGTTCTCATTTGTAAGTTGCTTTGGATAAAAGCGTCTGCTAAATGAATAAATGTAAATGTAGATTGGCAGGTTTGAGTGCAGGAAAATACAGTACAGAATACAGAAACCAAATACTACATCGCCAATCTGGCATCATTTCCATTCATGTCACCCATCCGCATTTGTACAAATGTCTTCAAGTTTACGTGATTGCAAACGCTCGGCTGGTCAAGTTTGTATTTACTGCATTCGGTGTTTGAAAAAAAAACAAAAAACATGAATTACCATTCTGAAACATCCTGTTGTAAGCGCGTTTGAGGAGGTGGTTGGTTGTCTCCTGTCGTCGCCGAGTCGGGGTCTGAGTTCAGCTCAAACATGTAAGGCCGGACAACATTTCGCTCAGCAGTGACCATCATGTTTCTATTGACCTTACTTGTGAGCATCACCAATCCACAGCAGGCTACAGCATACATGACCCTAGTTACCTGTGGTTGGCCTGGCCGTGCGTCACTCAGAAAACAACAGGCCAATCAGAAGAGAGGCTCATGAATATTAATTACACAGGCCAAAATCGACCTGTTCTTTGCAGAGCTCCTGAGAGAGGAGCTGTAAAAATATATTGAGATGGTTTTTGGTACTTATACCGCAAATATATATTCTTAAGGACATCAAGACTTAAAATAAAACTCCAGAAAGGTGTAAAATATGTGAACTTTAAGCTCTTTAAAAAAAATAAAACTAATTTTGTTTAACACTCACCTTTCATGATCTAATCACTTCCTGATTTATGAAAGTCCTGCCCTGCATTTTTCTTGTATTCAGTGTTCTTTTAGTATCTATTTACTATTATAGTATTTGTTAATATTTTGAACTAGCTTTAATTTTTATATTTTCAGTTTAAATTTTAATTTTAGTTTAAGTTTTAGTAATAAAGTTTAGCACTTTAAGACCTTATTTTATTTCAGTTAGTTGCCAAGGCAACATTTCTAATTTTTGTTAATTTTTTTTGTAAATGTTTTTTTTTGTTTGTTTTTTTTGTAGTTTTTCAACTAATATTTAGATCAGAGCTTTAGAACAAAGTCTTTAAGCTCACAATAAACACATTTGAGCCTGCAATACACTAGATGACTTTTGCCCAAATTTTTTCCCCTGATTTGCAGTCTAGACGAGTCGACGCTAGTTACTAAAATTCAGAGCCAGTCTGCAGAATTCGGTCACTTAGCATATAATGCTCAGTTTTTTCTCTGTAACCATTTATGAAGTCGCAAGTGTACGATGCCTTGTGTTTTAAAATCTGCTCAGATTTTAAAAGTCATGTAGTGTATTCCAGCCAGCACTGTAACTAGTACCGTACATGCACATGCTTTTTGTGTCCTCCATGTACTGTACATGACCCACCCATACATCCATCCTGCCAGGCAGAAGCAGAGTTTCCCGATGACAAAAATGCCCGGCAGACAGCTGCCAAGAAGAAATTGATTATATAACAGCCTGAAATTGTTTAATTATTTAGCTACTGTAAAGTAATATCGCTAAATATCCCCAAATCTTGTCTGCTCCTTTGAAGTTCCACTATAGCTGCTCGGATCAAAGTCCTGTTTACTGCATGCGTGCCAGAAAAATAAAGATATTTATTCAGTCACGCATCCCAGAAGGAAATGAAACCAAGTCAAACCAGCTTTGTTTCTGGAGCACAAGTCATAAGTCTGACCGCTAAACTGCAAGGGAGTGTTTTTCGTTTTTACACGTGCACGCATTATTCACAAACCTGTCTGCACAGTGCTTGGTGATGGATCACATACACACACTATGAAAATTGCACATGCCATTAACTTCAAAAAGCCGAAACTGTTTAATCGATGAGAACATCTATATTAACCGCTGTGATAGCGGTGGGCTTTCCTACACATCTGTACTTCATGTACAAATCAACTTTTGTCAGAAGAATGGCCCTTTTAAAACTTTCTGAAGCAGTAAATCAAAGAGCAGGTCTAGCGTGTTATTGGTCTTCTTTGAGGAATGTGGCTCATTGTGTTTGAGGAACATGCCGCCTGCTCCTCCATGTGCTCTACACCTCCCTTCCTCCCCAGTCTTTCTCTCTCTCTGTTCTTCGATTTTTCACTCTGTCTGTGACTTCCTCTCCTGTGCAGCCATACCTTCCTGTTCTGATCTCTCCTGTACTCTTAAGACAATCCACCAATCTTTCATTCCTCCCTTATAGCTTGTGAATTATGTGCCTTGCCTTAATTGGCACCTGCTCCTTGTCTTGGAACCTTTCTTCTTCTTTTTTTACTACTGTTTTTTTTTTTTTTGTCATGAATTATTTGCCTTTCCACATTCAGATTACCTTTGGCATTACTTAAAGAAGGGGCTGGATAACTGCATGTTTAAAACTAGGTGGAACAACACCAAATGTCAAGCTACTATTCATAATAGTTAAAAGGCATGTACCAATAGAATTAACCACTTCTTTAAATAAAAGAGACGGAATTCACATCACAGGGAGACCTAGTGGGCTTCATGTGCGCAATTATTTCTTTGAGCTGTGGAAGAGAGACAGGCATAAAACAAGTCTCTCTTCCATGGAAGGACAGAGTGTACAATAAAATCATTAGTAACAGATGAAATCTGGGATCTAATTCCAGCAGTCTTATCAATTAAATTTTTTAAAAACTTTTCACGTGTCAACAGAACAAGAGAGTAATGGCATAACAACAGGATGGAGTACAGTGTTTATAGTAGAAAAAAGCACTCTAGAATTATGGCAGTTCTTCGAGATAATAGAAAAATAATTAGGTCTAGCTAATTTAACAGCTCTTTGGTATTAATTTAAACAACTCTTCAAAATCTCATAAGAAACCTGTAGTTTATCTTTTATAGCAGTTCTTCGAGATAATATCAGAAAAATAATTAGATCTAGCTAATTTAACAGCTCTTTGGTATTCACTCAAACAACTCTTCAAAATCTCATAAGAAACCTGTTTACGTTCAGCCCTCCTGCACTCTTGCCTGAGAGCACGGGTATTACTGTTCAACCAGGGCTGTGTCTTGACCTTTTTATTCCTAATTTCCAAAGGAGCCACAAGATCTAAAATATCTGAACATGTAGAGTTGAACTGATTGACCAACTGTTCAGGTCCAATACAAGGAGAGGGAGACTAAGCTAATTAAAGGAGAAACTACAAAGGCTGCTGAAAATGTACTAGCAGTACAAGGAGTAAGAGCACGAGAAGCAATAGAAGAAGAAACATTCATAATCTGAGTACTACATGGGAAAGTAGGGCTAAAAAGGGCTTGTGGTCAGAGAAAACAGTGTCTGCAATTTTCACCCCACTAACTGAAAACCCTAAAGATAATACAAGGTCAAGAGTATGACCACGCTCATGTGTTGGACCAGAAACACACTGTAAATGATCAAATGTATCTAATAAATTTAAAAACTCACTAACCAGGGGCTTTGAAGGGCAACAAACATGTATGTTGAAATCCCCCAAAATGAAAATATTGTCAAAAGAAGGGACAATAATAGATAAAAATTCAGAAAACTCCCACCAGCTGGGCACAGTCCAGGAAAAGGACCGTGAGAGTGATTTAGTAACGTGAGCTTTTTTAGGCTCATTGAAGACCACTCTCGCTGATCCTAATGATGACATGTAGATGGAGAAGAGAAGTGGTCCAAGCACTGAGCCTTGAGGAACCCCAGTAGCAAGAAGTTGTGACTTAGAAACCTCACCCCTCCAAGACACCCTGAAGAACCTACCTGAGAGGTAGGACTTGAACCACAGGAGTGCGGTTCCTGAGATGCCCGTCTTTCTGAGGGTGGACAGGAGAATCTGGTGTCAAAAGCAGCAGACAGATCCAGCAAGATGAGTACTGAGGATTTGGAAGCTGCTCTTGCCAGTCTCAGGGCTTCAGTAACCGAGAGCAGGGCAGTCTCAGTTGAGTGGCCACTTTTGAAGCCAGATTGGTTGCTGTCCAGGAGGTTGTTCTGTGCAAGAAACATGTAGTTTTCTAAAAGTGCTGGATTTACAGAGGGTTTTTTAAGCAGTGGGCTTACCCGAGCCTACTTAAATGCTGTGGGAAATGTACCAGTGTGAAGAGAGGTGTTGATAATGTGAGTAAGCGAAGGTATGACTGAAGAAGAAATGGCCTGAAGGAGGTGAGTGGGGATAGGATCAAGGATAAGTTTGGAAACGTCCGTCTCCGAGAGTGGAGAGAAGGAGGAGGAGAGTGTGTATTTGTCGTTATGAAGATATCATCAGTTTGTGGTGTGGGGAATTGGTCACTGCTGGTTCTTGTTTTATTTGTGAAGAAAATTGCAAAGTCATCAGCTGTAAGAGTTGATGAAGGAGGAGGGGGAGGAGGACAGAGAAGAGAAGAGAAAGTTTTGAAAAGTGTGTGAAAGTCAGAACAGTTGTTAATTTTGTTGTGGTAGTATGTCGTTTTAGCAGAAAAGACATTTGCAGAGAAGGAAGAGAGGAGTGACTGATACACACTAAGGTCGGTAGAGTTTTTTGATTTGCGCCATTTCCTCTCTGCAGCCCTGAGTTTAGAGCGATGTTCACGGAGAACATCGGACAGCCAGGGGGCAGAGGGGGTAGTGTGTGCTGGTCTGGATGAAAGTGGGCAAAAGTTGCATTATTAAACTTGTATACAAAACTTTGTATTATGCTTGTTATAGAGTGTGTGACATCACGTGCACTTCCGCCGGTGGCAATAGACAACAGTTGACGCGGTTGTCACGGCGACCGTCACAGCCCTACTGTGCAATGATGTGGTTTCCTGACATCTAGACTGAACAGCGTTTTCTCTACATGTTTCCGTGTTGTTGTTGCTCAGCAATGGCATGGACGCAATGTTGTCTGGGGGTTTGGCAAAAGGAGAGTGGGACGGTGGGCAGTGCTCGGGGTGGTGACTGAAGGCGGTGACTGAGTAGTTCTGACGTCACCTTTTTACGGAAGTCACAATGGTTCGTGAAAAATCACAGCTACTTTATGCAGGCTGTGTGCATTTGACTGTAGATTAGGGCTGTCAAAAAATTTTTCGAATATTCGTCGAATTTAAAATAAAAAATCCACATTCCACAAAAATCCACAATTTTAGGTGTGCGTCAGGCAGCCTTATCAATGGCGCACAAAATGCGACGACGATGTAAGTGTCGTTGCATTTTAATGCTTTTGTTAGCCTGTCCATTTGAACCCACTAGATGCGGCGCTGCTACGTTGTTCATTCAAAATATTGCAGACAAAAAGAACAATTAATGCGGGGTGTTGTTTACGTCAAAACTGAAACCAAGCCGTTCACACAGAACGCATATTTATCGCATTTTCTAGAGGGACTATCACTGTTGCACTCGCGTCTCGCACAAGAGAGCCGCATGTTTAGAAAGCTATGTAAAATGAATGTAAGTTCAACTTTTAAAAAACATGTCAATACTTTATGGCGGTTTTCCCCATCCCACTGCATCTGAAGTTTTTAAATGAAGAAAATACTCTTTGTGATTGGCTTTCGACCCTTTGTATTAAACTATACATACATGCATGATGCTGTTTTGTTTCTAATTGTTTTAGCAACTTTATTGTTTATATATGGTTTATAAACATTATTTTAAACATTATGCACTTTTTTCAAAGATAGTCATGTTCTTTTATTATGCTTTGAAGAAACGTGCATAATATTTTGCTGGATGCGCCCTCTTGTGGCCCCAGGACAGAAGCCAACAGCTTTTATCCCCCTAACTGAAATTATGCCTTTTAAATTCGAATATAATTAAAATATTGATAATATTTAAGTAAAAAATTTGAATTTAGTTTTTCATCCATTTTGACAGCCCTACTGTGGATTGACTGTTTTGAAACTTATATGGTAGTTACATAGCACCTAGACCTCAGTTATCATGAAAAAAGCCAGGAAATTTCAGTTTTGACAATATGGGACCTTTAAAGACTGATCTTAATGATTAAAAATAAGCTTTACAGTTATACGCTCAAGTTAAATTAAATTATTTTTATAGACTAATTTTAATTTAAATTTATTATATAATTTTTATATTGTTTATTTTATTAATAATATAGTTTTTCATTTTACTTTAATTTTTAGAAGAATATTTATTTATTTATTATTATTATTTTATTTTTATTTTTTTTGTGCTAAATTGATCAGTGTTGTTGACTCTAAAATGTGGAAAATAGTAAACAAAGAATAGATGGGTATGTCCAAAGTTTCGGCTGGTACTGTATACACACACACACAAAACGAAGCTCACCTGGTAGGCTGCTAAGAGTCAGGTGGGCTGATGGTCGCTGCGTCACTGTGGTCATGAACTTCGACCCTGATGTATTATATGAATGAGGCATGGCTCTTGCTTCTGAGGGAGAGACAGACAGTAGACAGTCGGCACATTCAGATAGATCATAAAATATTTACTGGTGTTGCACAAGACATTTTAACCTGCTATTTGAACCACACTGTGTTTTGGTACAGTCTAATTTTGTCATTGTTCCTGGTGTCTCTAGCATTGTGCTGTATGCTGTCATTGTGATTATGCTGATTACAAAGAGTGACTGATCATATACTCACCGTGGAAAGCCTGTTTGGAGATGATACTGTCTGTAACCTGTGAAAAAAAAAAGAGAAAAAAAGTCCCATTAGTACTGTGACATGATGATTCTTCAAATTCTAGATTGTTAACAGGAATGTGAAACTGGATGATTCAGTTTTATGAGCATGTCTTTTCTTCTTTTTGGTTTTTGTTGGCAGATGACTGCAGTTAAAGTTTACCTCAAGTTACAAAACAGCAACATAAGTTAATTGTCCATTTTATTACAGAAACACTTCTATGTTTTTCAGCCTTTGAAGACGGCGGTTTCTAAGGACAGAAATGATCTCTTTGTGTTGAGCTGGAACAGCTAAGAATAGTTTTTAAGGTCACCTTTCTCAAGGGCAGTTTTTCAGTAGTCTGTGACGGCCGTATTTCAACCAGTCAAACCCCAGTATCCAGATCATTAGTCCCACCGGCTGGGTCTTGAACTAAAAACACTCTGATTACTGGCTCGTTTCCATCGCCTCAGGTCAGCCTCAGCTCTGGGATTGATTTAGTGCGTTCCAAACACCGTCTGATTTACCTAAATTAAACTAATTGAAAACTCGTGATGATTTGTTAAACATGGGACTGAATCACTGCATTAAAACTATTTAGCAAAAAATACCATGTTAAATAAAACAATTTCATCAGGAAAAATATATTCCATATAATCCATAAAACTGTTCAGATAAAAAAAAAAACTACTAAGTAACAGGCCAAAGTTTAAACCAACTCCCTGGTTTTGACCTCTCCTAACATTTTCCTTCCACTCTCTTGAATACTTATTGGAAATAGGTTAAATGCCTCTTAAACACCATATAGTTACAAGAAATATCAAATTTGGCATGTACGTTTTACAATGTATTTTAGCCTATGAAATGTATGATATTTTGCCTTTCAGTGTTTCGTGGTACATTATGTTGTGTATTACTGTCCGTGTTAAAATATGAACAGCTTTTTAAAGCAAACACTTTAATGTTAGCTTTCTGACATGACTGTGTTTGATAAATCAACAAATGAATGTTTTTTTTTTCTTCTAAAGGAATAAAAATGTATTCCCTTCTCTCTCTGTCTGCCCCCACCTCCCCAGTCCCTCTCTGTCTGGCATCATCCAAGAGTGAGTGTGTGATGGAGTCTCTGTTGTTCTTGGCGCTCTCTCTCTCCTCTCCATTCATCAGACAGCCGAGCGCCTGCAGCCTTTATATCGTGACATAATCTCACCTAGGCCACAGCAGAGATGGATTTCTGACCAAGGCTTTTACTTTTTCATCATTATAAATGATCCTGAAATCAATTCCACGTCTCACATATGGAGCAGATAAAGGGCTGTTTTACAAGCATGTTCTTGTACATGCAGCATGTCATACAAGAAAGACAGAAGGAAAAAGAGAACAAGATGGATAGACAGAAATAATTTCAATTGTCTTTATAATTATTTTCATCTTTCCAGCTATGCTGCTTTTATTTTATTTACTCTGCTAAGTAATATTCTACTATTCTGGATGGATGGATGGACGGACAGATAAATAGATTGCTAGGATGTTGCTATGATGTAAGATGGTTACTAGGGTGTTTGGGGTGGTTGCTAGGACAAATAGAGAGACTGATAGCTCCTGATGGAATCCCGTTGGACTTTCTGTTATAACTGATCAAAAGGATCCTAACTTTCTTATAGGAAACACAAAAAAACACCAAAAGTAATTTAGAAAGATCTTTCAACATTTTAAAACTCCTTTTGCTGCCAGTGCAATTTCCTTTAACTGTTCTACACAACATCCTATAGTCAATTAAGAATCCTAAAACTCCTGTAGAAATTTTGGTTTATCCAGTAAGATCTTATGGGATTCTTAGTTGATCCCAATAGGATCCTTTTGGATTGGTTCCCATTTATGACAGAAATTCCAATAAGAATCCATCACACTGAATTTTTTTTGGCTAGGGAGTCAGTGAGGTCTAGTTAAAGTGAGTGCGCAATCTGTTTTCTGTAAAACACAACATAGTTCAGAAGGTTGAGGCCAGAGAACAGACCCATACAAAGACCTCAACAATAACAATAAACACACTCAACATTAAACCTTTGCCCCCCTGCACTCATGTGCCAGAAAAGACGAACGACCAAGGAAGATTTTTCCTTCATTCATGGAGCAGGATGCGGGTGAGTGCATGCACACTGCGTGCGAAGAAAGCCATTAGCATCCTCTCCAGTTTAGTCACTTAGTCAAGCTTAGTCGAGACAGCAATCCAATACTTTAAAACAGCTGTAAGTGCCAGAGTTTGCTCTGTCATTGAGATTCTGAAGCACAGCGCGTTCCCTTCCTCCAGGAGGATTATTAATAAATAACTGTTGCTTTCCTTGGGGCATAGAGCACGGCAAACAATAAATCTCAGAGTGCTAGACTTTGCTCAGTGTGACTCAGGTAAATGGCTAATAACCCACAGTACTGATAGACACACACACACAACACTATATTTGACTGTGTACACACTCTCCGCTGGATAAAATCAGTGCACGCCTGTTATGGGCCTTTGAATGAATGGGGTGTGTGTGTATGCTTACAAGTTGTTTCCTGCCATTCTTGGCTGCTGTCTGAGGTCGGCCCCATTCCTCTATACCCCGGCCCCCTTCACCAGAGCCCTCAACGTTCCACTACAGAGCACAACAGTCTGACCTTAAGCACTGAGAATTCATCTCTCTTTTTTCCTCTTTCCCTCCCCCTCTGTAAAAGTCTGCATCTGTTCACCTGGGACGGCTGCTCCAGCTGTGCGTAAATTACAACCAATAAAAATGTGATCATTGGACTATTACACTTAAATCAAAAGTAAGCCTTTGTATGAACTAAATATTTATGAAACCTTCTGACCAGGAGTATGTAATTCAGTTGGTCTGCCAGTAATATGACAGACTGATTGGATTACATCAGTGAGAGCATAATTTTTGTGACATATATACTGTTATATAGTTTAGGGTCAGTACGAATTTTTTTAAAATGTTGTTTGAAAGACATCTCATATGCTTACCAAGGCTGCATTTATTTGATCAAAAATACAGTAAAAAACTGAAATGTTGTGAAATATTATTACAATATAGAATAAGTATTTTCTGTTTTAATATATTTTAAAAAGTAATTTATTCCTGTGATGCAAATCTGAATTTTCAGCAGCCATTACTTCCAATTGTCACACAATACTTCAAAAATCATTCTAATATGCTGATTTCTTGCACAAAAATAAAAAATTTCTTATTATTATCAATGTCGAAAACAGTTGTGCTGTTTAATATTTTTTGTGGAAACAGTGATACTATTTTTTTTCAGGATTTTTGAATAAAACATTCAAAAGAATAAAATGTATTTAAATGCGAAATCTTTTAAAAGTTTTTGCTGACACTTTTTATTTAATTTAATACACCCTTGCTGAATACATTTTTTTTTTTTTTTTTTTTAATATTACCGAGTAGTATAGTAAGACATTTATCTTGGTATACCATTCCTAAATAAATAAATATATAGGAATATAATATATTTATTAATATATTAGTATGGATTTTGACTTATGGCTTATGTATCACATTTCTAAGAAAATTAATTGTTTTATAAAAAACTGAAGACAACGTTTTGGATCAATACAGTCAGGTGTTAATTTATGAGACTACACACTATTAATGGTGCATCCAAATTAAATTGAGAGCTACTAGACCCCTAGTGTGAACTTTATGTCCACATTTAGCTTTAGTCTGGATACGAAGATTTGACATGACTGAACACCTGAGAAGAGAAGATGCCAACCCCTCCGAGGACCTCAGATGACGACAAACCTGAACTAACATACAAAACTACCAAATTTTCTTTAAGTTTGATCACAACATATAATCATTGCTAATTTGCTATTAATAGTGTTCACCGTTTGTTTGTTTGAATACATTAACTGCATGATTTTTACTGTACATTTCTGTCATATGGACATCACCTTGACATAGTCACCACTGATAAGCTACTCCTAAATATAATGTAGAAACTTTAATTTTCTGTGAAGCTGCTTTGCAACGATTTTTATCGTGAAAGGCGCTATACAAATAAACGTGAATTGAATTGAATTGAATTTAGGACTTACAAGCGGCTGGTGCAATCCTACCCTGCACTTTAAAAACAGCAGACAGGATTAGTTATGTTTGTGCCTGTGTCTTCTTCCTCTCTCTCTCTCGTCAGGACTCTCTGCCACAGTGACACTTAATGGGGTGTTAAAGATGTGACAGGCTGTCTTCAGTCTCTCTTTTGGTGTGGAGAATGGGCTTGAAGACTTCCGAGGCTTTAAACCCGACTTAATCTCTTTCTTTCTTTCTCTCTCTCTCTCTCTCTCTTTTTAGACGGAAGGTCGCTGCAGAGCACTCGCTGAAATTCGACTCTAAGTAATACCAGCTTTGAGAGCTCAGCACATATTTGGCAGGAGGCGAGCCATCGTGTAACTCCACGCAGCGCAACATGAGAACACCAACTGGACTGACCTTTATTACTTTATTAACGTTTTTCTTTTTTTTCACCTTTTTTCACCCTAGCAAATCTCATGTTTACTTGTTATCAAACCCAATCCACCAGCTAGTAGTTTCCCATAGATTTCTGAAACAAACAATACATTAATCCAGAGAAACCGCATGTAGTAAAACCAACCACACCATCAAAAACACGGTCCTTGAGCTATGATAATGCAGAAGATAAAGGTTAGAGGGTAGACTGAGATGGCCTTTGTGTTTGTTCTGAGGCTGGCGGAAAATCTTGCGGCTGCCGGGATGCCCCGAGTATGATCACTGCTTTCATCGTAAATCTGTTTCAGACGCCGGTGGTGATGCAGTGCTGCGGATGTGAGCCCGAAGACGAGATGCTTCCTCATCTAATGAGTCATTAGGAGAATCCGAGACAAGCGGAGAATGGGGACAAAACGTCCCATTTAGCTTTGCGGGAAACTGAGGAGGGATTTAGGGATATTGAGAGGACTCAAGTGGCTGCTGCTTCTGTCCTGTTCAGGGGTCCTGTTCAGGTGTAGGTTGAGCATATAATATTCCTTGGAATGCTGATATTATTTCTAGACTGGATCGTATCCATTCTGGCTGAGATGTTGTAGCGTCTTTTGATTTGTTGACTTGTGTTAATATTTCTGCATGTGATTCTCTGCGGACGTGGCCATCTGTTTGGAGAATTAACGGAACTCTTGCAGGGTTCGGCTCTTGTTAGCCGTGCAGTCATTCTGCATTACGTGTTACACCAAAGCCGGACAAGGGCCACGGAAAGTCAGGGAGCAACAATGATCAGCGGTTTGCATATACTGCACGTCTGTATGCTGTTTGTGTGCGGAGTCCGGCTAAAGTTGAGAATCTGGAGGACATCAGACTTTTCTTTTTGCTTTTTTTTGGAGCCCTCCATAATAACTACCAGGTGTTCTGGAATTCTCTGGATTCTGAAGGCCTTCGCTTCAGAAACATGCATTTCCTTCATCTCTCCTCACTCACTCATTCGCTGCCTTTGCCACGAACACTCTCTCGATCCTCCTTATCCTCTCGTTCTTTTTCTGTGTGCTTTACCTCTGTGCTGACATGAAGCTGGAAAAGAGCCCGAAGCCTCGGCGTGTGCTTGTTTGGCCTGTTTCTTTCTCTGCGTGAAAATATCTTCCTCCTTTATCTAAATCTGAATCTCACCCTCTAATTCGTATTGACGCGTGAACATGCAAGCAAATACATGCACGTATATGTTATGTTTTCTCTCTGTGTATTTTGAGACTTATGTACTCGTCTAACCCTTAAGTTCTCTTTTTATTTGGCAAAACTCTCCATTATTTGTTTACTTTTTCCACTGACCGATCCCCTAGCATGATCAGGGAATTCTTTAACGCACCATAATTGCATCTCTCAGAAGTGGCGCATGTGTTTTTAATTATGAGGCAAATGCCTCTGTCTCTGAGTGCCAATAAATTGTTTGCAGTCTCACTCAATTAGTAGTGAAAGATTTGACGGTACGCACGGGCTGTTGCACATAGCGGCAGGAGGGAAAGGGGTAGGACGGGGTAGACATGCTCCGTAAATCTGATAACACATATTCCCAGAGCCGAGGGACTTGGGTAAACAAAGAGGTGGCACGGAAAATTACTAAAGAAAAATGGCAGAAGTTGCGACACTTCCACCATAATGAAAAGCCTAAAGTCAAAATGAACCCTATTTACTTTCTAAACAAATGTTTCCTGGTTTTATTGTGAATGATTCATTGGTGCAGGTTGTTCCAAACAAAGAATTTCTTTCTCCTCTGAAACAACTTTTACTTTTCTGCTGATGTCACTTAGGCCATCAAGGCTATTGGATAATGTTAACCAATAGCCAAATAGTTATTTATTCAGTCTGACACTGATTGATAAAATCAAATAGGGACGCACAATATATTGGTACCATAACAGTAATCTTCTGATGTTAAAGTGCCCCAATTATGCCATTTCAAATATTGCCTTTCATGCAGTGTGTAATGTAGCTGTATGTGAATGTAAAGGATTTGCAAAGTTGTAAAGCTGGAAGTGCACGATAAAGAAAGTTATTGTCTCCCAAATGAAAACAATCAACTCTGAACAGCCTAAAAGAGTCGTCAGTAATTCAAATCCCACTTCCGTGACAGCGACATGTCACGGGGGAACACATTTCCTTAATGCCCACCTATGTTCTACGTTGGCCGGCCGCAAACAACTTGACCCGCCCTCAAACACTGTAGCTTGTTCGTGTGGTTAACATCATGTCGAGAAGATGCTGTGTCCTACGCTGTGAAAGTAAATTTGTTTTATTTTCAACTCTGAAAGATGAGTCTGCAAAGAATCAGTGGTTAAAATTCACAGCAGTACAATCTTCTTTTTTTTTTTGGTGTTCTTGTCATTTTGCTGATGACTGCTTCTCTATTTTTGGGGTACTTCAACGCGGGATTCCCAAACGCTTGCTCTTGAAAGATGGCTCAGTACACAGTTTATTTGGACCAGTTGGCTCCACTGAATCACAACCTGTAAGTATGATAAATAATAGATGTTTACATTTTCTATCGAGTGTTCAAAATACGGAACTATGGCAATGTTAGTGTATCGTTTCCGACGCGCAGTACGCGGTATATCACAGCAGACTAAGCCATCTGACCAATCAGTGCAGAGTAGGCTCACGGAAAGGAGTTTAAGAGACTGAATCTTGGAACTGCTTCGAACTAATCGTTTGAGAATCGTTGGAAAATTAGGTGATATGAAATGCATATTTTCAGAAAACGAAAGCGTTTTTTGACCTCGCATGCATGCAAACCTATTATAGGAGACTCCCAAAACAATATTAGGAATCTCAAAAATGGCAAAATAGGGGCACTTCAAAGATGTTTAATTAGTTTTATTCGTGAATAATGGATATATAATTGTTCATGTTTTATTTTAATTTATTTAGACAAAATAGAAATTTGAATATCTGCCTTAACATACAATACTAGTGTTCAAAGGTTTTTAGGTCAGTTTTTTTTTTTTAAAGAAATTCACATTTTTATTTAGCAAGGATGCATAGTGAAAGAGTGACATTATTTTACATGGATACAGTTTATATTTTAAATAAATGCTGTTGTTTTCTATTCATCAAAGAACCCTGAAAAAAATGTTTCACAGTTTCCACAAAAATATTAAGCAGCAAAAGCAGTTTTCAATTTTAATGATAATAATAATGAATGTTTCCTGAGCAACAATTCAGCATCAAATAAATGCAGCATTGCTGAGCATAAAAACATCAAAAACATAATCTATCAAAAACATTAAAAAATCTTACCGATCTCAAACTTTTCAACGGTATTGTGTTTAGTGTAAATAAGTGTTTGACTTTACCACTTGATGCTCTGCAAGTCTAATCACACCTTTAGAACAAGACTTGCTCAAAACCAAGCCCTAGGCTTTCAAACATGTCAGTTTTATTAATGTAACCACCACTGGAAGGCTTTGGGGGGAAAAAGCTGACACCTTTAGAACAAGACTTGCTCAAAACCAAGCCCTAGGCTTTCAAACATGTCAGTTTTATTAATGTAACCACCACTTTGGCTTTGGGGGGAAAAAGCTGAATGCTGAAGGGATAACCAGCCACGCCAGGAGAAAACCAAGCCATTTCCTTCAAATCTGAGCTCTGACTGCTAGACTGGTTCATGATCGGGACAAGGGGGTGACTCACCCTCTACAATGCTGCATATACAAGCATAAATGCCTGAAAAACTCTCCCATGACTCATCCATCCACTTTTCTTCCCTAAGGAGATTGTAATCACTTGCCAGGACACATTTATGGTAATAGCATGTTGCTTCTTGCTGTGAGGAGCTTCATTTGATACTGTTGTCTACAATTGTGCCCATGCATTGAAAAGGCAGATGATGTTTTTAATAGCTGTTATTAAGACACGGCTTGCCTCAACAGATATCCCAACAAATGAAGGCAGAATGTTGTGCAACAAGTACAATCAAACCGAGATGTGAACTCACCTTGGAAATATAGGCTTTGATACCCTCAGCTAGCTTGATGCAAGGTTCTCCAAACAATTGGGCCAGGTCTTCGGGAATGTCCCGGTCTTTATCCAGGGCGTTGAGCAAGCCCAAGCACCGCAGCTCTTCTGTAACCCCCTGATTTTTAACCTGCCAATAGGATAAAAGTTTTAAAACAAGCCCAATTCAGACACACTTGGAATCAGTACATTAAAATGAGGTTTGAATGCAACGTCATCCCAAGGAACAATGAAAATGGCACTTTGGTTTAGGAAGCAAATTGGGAAACAATCAACAGGGAGCTGAAGGCATACTCAATGAGGAAACAATCTGCTCAAGGCCGGAGCGTAGGCTGAAGATCAAAATGAGGGCATGTATCCCTCTTGACCTTTTCCAGGAAAGTAGATGAGAACATCTGCAAAGGGGCTTTCTATGGAAAGCCAGTGGGGTACAAGTTCAGCTCAAGACCTTGAGCCAGCTGGAGAGGTATGTCCTACATAATGAGGTACTTTCAAATGACCTTGCTCTGAAACCCTTGCTCTTATTTTCTGTCCCGTTCTCTCTCTTTCTGTCTCTGTTCAGAAACCCGGAGTCTCTCCAAGAAATATGTCGCCAGTTAAGGATCTCTGTGTGGAATTTTGAAGCCTTGAGTCACGGTCCGCCAAATCTCTTAATGACTCTCCAGTTGCCGACGGAGCGTGGCAGCAGAAGGTGTGTTTCGTTAACTCTTACCACGTTATGGTTTTCAAAGCGAGTCGGGCAGGTAATGAGGGTCCTACATGGTGAGCAGGGCTGCGCTCACAGGAACAAATTTTGCAATTTCTTGTGTGATCACACAAACGAGGCTGGTCCTAGTCCTGGAAGGACTTACAGTATTGGGGCTAGGCTCCTTTATTTGTGTTGATCGACAACCCGTTTGCAGTTTTGTATCATGGGTAAGCTTGGGCTGGTTCTGGATCAGCACATTAAAATGACTTCAGTATAAGCAGAAAAGTACATTAATAAGAAAGGTTAGTTTAGTAGCATGTTACATTTTACATTATTTACTGAATTAGGTTTTAACTTTTTTACAGCATCCATTAAATTATATTTTTTATATATTTCTCTATAAATAAATATAAAAAAATCATTGTTCATTCATAATACATAACAATTAGAGTTAGAGAGTCGGACTTGTACCCCGAAGGTTGTGGGTTCGAGTCTCAGGTCCGGCAGGAATAGTCGGTGGGGGGGAGTGAATAACCAGCACTCTCTTCCACCCTCAATACCACGACTGAGGTGAGACCCTTGAGCAAGGCACCGAACCCCCAACTGCTTCCCGGGCACCGCAGCAATATGGCTGCCCACTGTGTGTTCACAGTGTGTGTGTGTTCACTACTGTGTGTGTGCACTTGGATGGGTTAAATGCAGAACACAAATTCCGAGTATGGGACACCATACTTGGCCACACGTCACTTCACTTCATATAGGGTAACAAGGTTATATTTACCACCTGAGCTATTTCTGATCTTCTTTTTTCACCTGGAAAATAGAAACGCCCTCTGACAGGTTACTTGATGCGTCATATCTTGTGCTTGCATGTACATGTTCAAAACCTTCTTAACTGTAAACAACTACTTGTCATGTAAGTGCCTACTTCCTCGTATTTCTCTTTTAGAAATGGGTCAGTCACACGTGCCCTGAATGGAATCTAAAGTACTGTCCAGGGTGTGGAGAAGTGTGAGCCAGAAATTGATCATTTGTCATCATGAGTTACACCAAATAAATTCAACAACTCCAGGTCAATGCTGCTACACCCTAATATATGTAAACTCCGACAGTATTGCTATACGTAATCGTTCACAGATGGGCCGACTCACAAAAATCATGTAGCTCAAAACGCGCTAAATTAAGTAAAATCAACATAGATGGTGGTATTGAGTCACTGGTAGTGAGACTAGTGGCGCTCTGGAGGGTTTCTGATCTCAAAGAGGGCAGCAGGAAGGGGGGAACAATGCTTCAGTGTTAGCCCTCATTTCTGTAGCTCGGGAAAAGAAGCCACCACTGAACGTTCTGCTTCACTCCACGTCCATTGCTTTTTTGGGAAAGTATTAAATAAGAGAAACCAGGCGTGTAACTTAAATCCATGCTCCGGGCTCTCTGTCTCTGCATCTCACTATAACGTCTCACCCTTCCTCTCGCTTCTCTCTTTTTATGGTTACTCCTGATCCATGTGTATGTTTTTTCTAGTTCCCCCCTGCGGTCTCAAAGAAAGGAAAGCAGCCTGAAAGTTGGTCGTGATCTAAATGACTGAAGCCCTGCATCTTCGGACGAATTCCCAGAGGGCCACAGGTTTGTCTAAGCAGGTCTTCAAAGGAAATTCCAGCCAAATATTCATTTTGTGCATTTGGCAAAGAACAAACTCTGAGGATATTATTCTCTTTCTTTGTCCTTCTCCAGAAGACCACACTGAAGTCAAAACCTCTCTCTCTGGCCTTGGGTCGACTAGTCTCTAAAAGCAATAAATCATGTCACGTTAAGAAGGAAACCTCCTTTTTGAGCAAAGTTTGGTTTTTATTTAGACTCAGACAATGAAGAGTATGCAAACAAGTTCAGTAGGTGCTTTCCTCACAATGACGAGTTTCTCTAAAATTAGCGCATGACTACAAGTGAACTTTGATATAGGCGTGTGACACAAACAACGAGTTAAAGTTAATAATACAGTGCATAGTCAGCATGCCTTTGGCCCTCTAATATGCACCTGTACATACAAGCATTCGACTTTACAATGACCGGTGCCATTGTGTGTGGCAAAAGCCCCGGTTGCCAAGGGTAACAATCCTTTTTTTCTTATAATCACCTTTGTCTTGGCTTCTATCATTGGCTCATAAACCTCTGGTAAATAGCCAACGAAGACAGGCCATATTAACCCTTTCGCACGTGAGTTTAAAATATTCTAGCTGAGCCCCCAGTTTTTTTTTTTTTTTTTTAGCACATTGTCACTCAATATCTCACAATTATTTTCTTGCTTTTCAGCTTGTCAATGTGTTGAATTGATGACTGTTCCTTTGGAAAAAAAAAAAGATCTTTAATCCTTCAGCAAACAGTGACGTTTAATCCTTGAAAATATTTTCCTAGGGCTTTTTGTTCATGTACGACTGAAACTTCATCATAACCAGGGCCTGCGAAATAGGCCAGGAGATATTTCAAACCCTTCTCAGATTTATTAGAAAAGTAAGCGTCTTGTGCGTTACACAAGATTTATTCTGAGAAGTGAATCATTGCTTGGCCTAGTTTGATTTATTTAGGAACTACAAAAATAAAAAGCTACTCTGTGCTCCCTAATCAATTTAATTGCAGGACGACAAATTATAAAAATGCCTTAAATATCTCAAAGCCACTTTATATTTGTGAAATTTATCCAGAGCTTTGTCCTCTTGTCAGTTTTGTATTTATGGTTGAACCAGTCTGTGTAACACTGGAAACTATCCATGCCTTCTTTGGGCCTGGCAAACATAATGTAACTTGAATCCGCAAAGAATTATCAGAGAAAAGCAGCCACAATTAGCTATAATTATATGTTCTACATAAAAACCATGATATTAAAATGAGAACTAGAGGGAAAGACAGAAGGACATTGAATAAGAATAAAGACAGAACAAGAAGGAGAGGGGAAAACAAGAGGGTGAGAGAGTGAGATGTTGTGGATCTTGGCAATGGAAAATGTCACAGGAGGTTTACCATGGGGAGCCCGAGAGGAGACACACATTTGCTTGCAGGGTATTGCTTTACAGTGAATTTCTGTTATTGTTGATGAAAGGCCTGTCTAGAACTACACGTATCAACGTGTCAATTGAGGGAAAAGGAGATTGGGGCTGGTATAAACTGCAAACGTGGGAAGTCGTAGCCTAATGGTTAGAGAGTCGGACTCGTAACCCAAAGGTTGCGAGTTCAAGTCTCAGGTCCGGCAGGAATTGTAGGTGGGGGGAGTGAATGTACAGCGCTCTCTTCCACCTTCAATACCACGACTGAGGTGCCCTTGAGCAAGGCACCGAACCCCCATCTGCTCCCCGGGCGCATAAATGGCTGCCCACTGCTCCGGGTGTGTGTTCACGGTGTGTGTGTGTTCACTGCTGTGTGTGTGCACTTAGGATGGGATAAATGCAGGCACCATATAGTATTAAGACCCAGCACCACCTCCCAGCTCAGTCCGACGCCTAATCTAAATGGATTTTGTCAATCGTAGTTACTTATAAATAGGTCAGCTGTAACTCTGTTTAAATCCAATGGTGACAACTTGCGTGAGAGCTTCTGCCATTATCCTCCATATTGTGTTTACAGTCTCACAGTGTGACCGTGAATTAACCTCACTTTCTTTTTCCTTTCAGATGTAGAGCATTTATTTGAAACAATCAGTCTTATCTCACCAAGTGGTATCATTTTACAGGCTTTGCTGTTCAAAGAGCACTTTTATATTGAGAGTATTACAGCCCTGTTAGTAACTTCATGTATAGTTTTCATATTTTACTTTGAAATAACCTTAATATGGGTCCAGAGTTCATTAATATTCAACCGGATTTACAGAATCCTACCTCAGCCTTCCCTCCTAGGTTTTCAACTTGATCAGCCTTCAAAAATATGGCTTAGAGTATGATTAAACACATTATTTCATCACAAAAAGGCAGAGCATGATAGATATGCACTACATGTTGAGTATATTTGCTGTTTTCAAAATGACACTTATCCAATAATCTCAACATTGTGATTCTGCTTTATAGAATACTCATGCTGTATGCTATGCTGTTGTGTGTATTTCAAGCAACTGTTGTTATCTATGAATCCAGACAAGGCAGTAAAGCATGCATATGAACTTTTGAAGACAATGTAGCAAAACAACATGACTTCCTTGTCTCAGTCTTTTGATTGAGTAATGGTGTTTTCGTTTTTTTTGTTTGTGTGTGCAGTTTTGCAAAATTAATGCATGCTGTTAATAATCACACTGATATTCACACTGTCTTTATTTTAGAAATATTTTAGACATTTGTTGTATTGTACTTTTAATAGTAGTAGTAGTAGTAGTATATTAAGAATTTATAATATTGTTTTTATTTTTATTTCATTTATTTTTTTTAGAAGTTTATCCCCAAGCACACCTTAAATGTGATTTGATTATTCTAACAGTTTGATGGAATCATTATGTTGATGTTTTGTGAAAGCCTTAACGCGTCAATCCTGACTAAACAACAAATGGTCAGATTAAATGAAAAGAACCAAAACCATTTTCCCATCCCAATCTCACTGCATTGCTTGCCTAATATGCTAATAGCATTCCCTCTGTATCTTGGAATATAAACTGATGCATCACTGCTGCTGGATCTGCAACTTGGTAGCTAAATGTTCTCCTCTGCTGCAAACCGTGTTTCAAAATTTAGTACGCTGACTACCTTGACAGCATTTTGCGGCATCACGGGCACTGGAAACACGAGTAAACATGCTGTCTATGCAGTGCACTGTGTTTTGAACGCGCCTGTGATGCCCAAAAATAGTGGCACGAAACTCACTAAAGTCACGGCCTGTGAGACAAGAAAAGAATCAGTGCAACTTAAATAACTTTACCTTACCTGCGATAAAGACATGTTTAAGTAGACAAAGAGTCCGGTGGTCGAAGCGATCTGCAGCACGACCACCACGATCACCACCATCGCGATCCATAACTTTGACGGCGAGTCTCGACCACGGCTGTTCGCCGGAACCATCATGTATGCGCTGGACTCGCTGCTGACCGACCTGAAGTAATCCTGGTTGTTCTGAGTAGCCATGGCATTCCTAAGACTGAGTAGATACGCGGTTAGTGACAAACAAACAGAAATCAGCAACGGGATGAATAAACTCCTTCTTGTTGGCGCAGAGCGGCCGTGGGAGGGTAGAGTCTGTCCCACACTCGCGTGCACTCACTAATGCTGTAGGACTAGGCTTGTGTGTGTGTGTGTGTGTGTGTGGTGGGTTGAGTCTTGAGAGTTTCTCAAGGTAGGCTACACTTTACAACTCATGACTTTTCCTCATACAAGATGACCCACTGAGAACAACTGCAATAGTAATAAATACATAGTAATATATTTATATTTCATATCATTATTTTAAACTGTTATTGTGTCATCATATATTAAATAATATTGGTCATATTCTCCCAACCTACAGAAAAGCCCAGAATGCTCTTTCCATTCTACAGAAACCCATTAAACTTCTCATCCTTTTTGACTCTAAGGCACCCAATTGTCGATAACAGTATTCAAAGGCCCCACGAGTTTTCCAATTGCTTGTGATTTACTGGATGAGAATTAAGGATAAGGATTAAAATAAATAAATACAATATTTCTTTACAATTTCTTCATGATAAAATATTTACAAGCTTCGCATAACTATAAAAAAAATGCATATTCATTATAAAAATGCACATGGAGTTATAATAATGTATTAAGTTACGTAACATTTCCAGGTCTATAAATCACACTTTTAAAATTAGGCTTCCTCATACTTTATGAGGTATGGTACCTAGGCTATATCACGTTTTTTTTCACAAACGTGTGGCCAAATCTTAAGAAATACGTTAAGATAAATATTTCTAAGAAGTTCTTAAGAATGTTCCTACATTTCTTAAATTCTTTTATCAAATATTTACTTAAAACATCTTTTTTTTCTGAGAAAAAAATGACAGCCCGCGTTATCAGATTGTAAGGCGGTTCTTGATGAAGTCTCATCGATCAACTCACCTCAAAGACCGTCCAGCAGATTACCGTAATAACCACTGTAAACGCGCACACTATTTCTATCACGATTTTTAAAAATGCCCTGTGTATTTTAAATAATTATTTTTAAGGAGTCAAGATGGAGCAGTCTGTTGCATTTATTTGCGCTCTCTCTGTATAGTGCGTCCTGTAACTGTGTGTGTGTGTGCGTCCTGTAACCTTTTGAGAGGGGTAAATTAAAATAAGAAATCTTGATTTGTTATTGCTTATTCTCTAATACTTGTTTTTTGTTGCTTATTTTATGCTTGTTTTATCTTATTTTAAACCATTTGAAGTCATCTTGAGGCCCCCTTGGAAGTTGAGAATGCTTGGTTTAAATAAGCCTAAACTGGTTTGCTGGTCTTCAAGTTTAAGATGGTCTAGACCAGGGATCCATCCTCAAATCTGGCCCACGAGATCCACTTTCCTGCAGAGTTTACTCTAACCCTAATCAAACACACCTGAGCATGCTAATCAGTGTCTTCAGGATCATAAGAAAATCACAGGTAGGTGAGTTTGATCAGGGTTGGAGCTAAACTCTGCAGCGCATTGGCCCTCCAGGGCAAGATTTGAGGAACCCTGTCTAGACAGACCAGCTGAGAAGTGTCCAAAACCCCTCTACAACCATAAACCATCTTAGGATGGTTTAAGATATTATTGTGAAGCAGGGTGAGTAAAACCATTATATTTATATAGAACTTATTTGTATAGTCCTTAAAATGAATGTTAGACATACCTGGACTTAAAACATGCAGATGAATTATTAGATATATTAACAAACTGAATTGCTGGTGGGCTATCTGTGTGACTGAGAAGGACAAGATAACAAATGCAGGGGACCTGGTTTGATGACCTTTACTTACTTAACAGAGCCTTGTTTTTGTAAAGGTAAAAGATATTAAGGGGGAAAAAAAGGAAAAAGAAAGATGACCTAGAATGATCTGTGTACATCTGACTAAAACAACTGAAGATGAAAGACTTTGAGTATATCTAATAAATTACATTTATCACTTGCACTCTTCAGCCGTCTTAAACATTCCAGTCGTCTTGAGATAAACGGTCCATGGTAAAACTGAAGGGACACGAAACTTCACTCCTCTCAACACACTGTAAATATATCTGTCTGTTTTAGCCATAAGCAGCAGGAGACGAGCATCGTGTGTGAGCCGGAGCGTATGTTTGTCTATATTAGCATCTAGAGGAGATGGAAGACAGATGTCTTATGTCAGATGTTCGGTTGGTCGAGGCCCACGGTCAGCCGGAGAAACCAACCAGACTGATGCTCTCACCTCGTCCGCAGATCATCGCTGGTCTCTGCTATGGAAGTGCATTGAAAGGGGTGAGCAGCTAATAGATATATGAGACAACTCCTCATGGATGGATATCTCATGTCTGTTACTGACTGTCTGTCAAATGATTTCTAGCAATGGTATTTAGTGCTGGTTGCATAATGCTTAGAGTAGTCTTAGAATTTAGGCATCTCATTTTTTTTCTTCAAGACTGGTCATAAGTTTGTATAGTAAAAAGGTAGACTGGTCTTATTTGAATCGTAAAAGTAAGACACAGTCATCATAGTGGTATATGCAACTGGCCCCTGAGCTGTAGAGATGAGAGATACAAAATCACTGTACATCAAGACAACCGCCAGTTTTCTGAAATGTTATATTTAAGTATGCAAGTGAGACATGAATTAAATATGGACTAATTTGCATACATTTCCTGAACATTGATTTAAGGCAGGTTCAAAATTTGTTTCATTTTTGCTGACATTAGAATTAAAGGGTTTTAAAGAGCAAACTTTGGATATCTTTTTTTTTGTTTTTTAAGTCAGAAACTACTTTCAACAGCCTTCTATTGGACATTTTTGGCTCAGTGCATGAGTTAAAAAACCTCAGCCTTCAAAGATATGCATTGGAATTTCAGTCTACAGATGCAAATAGATAAAGTATAATAATATGAACATTTAAATGTTTTTTTTTTTGCATGTTTTCTTTCCACTAGTCTGAAAGAAGATATGTTATGGAAGCAAAATCACCCCAAAAATCTCAAAACAGGTCAATAGATATGGACAAAAACACTTTTGAGACAATTTTCAGAAAATCCGTTCTTTTTCATTTGTAGAAAGAAAGTAACTCAAACCGGTTTGGAACAACATGAGGTTGGGTAAATTATGACGTTTTTTAATTTTTATTTATTGAGTTAACTATCCCATTAATTTTTATTTATTTATTTATTTGAGTTACCTATTCCTTTAATATAGTGTGACACACATTGGATCACATTATGAATTGCAGATTACAGAGAAAATTACATGTTTTACACACAATGACCTTATCTTCATGATAGATAGGGCCTGCAAAGAGCCCGATGTGAAGATTCTTTAAAAACCTGAACACACATCGCTATTCTCCAGAGCAAACATGTTAAATGTATTGTGCTCATTTTAATTTATTTAGTATTTTATGCAGTTTACCTTCTCCTTTATGGCCCGTTTGATCATATAAATACGAAGGATTGCTCGCCATCCCTGTTGACTTAAGTCGCGGCGCTTCAGTGCTTCGCTAGGCTTGAATGATATGAATAGAAAATATATGAGTACATTGAGTCTGTGAGGCCTGTTTAGTGTAAGGAATTCCTTTACATGTGTCTGGCTCTCATTGTAGAGAATAAATCGATGGATCATAGCTTTGGGAAAAGGGTGGGAGGAGGGGGTTGTTGGGAGATTTCCCAGAACCCCCATGATCCATTTGACTCTGTCAACTCTGTTGCAATTATTTCTTCTCTTCTCTCTCTTCCCCACTCCCTTTTATCTTTTTTTCCGTATGCACGTTTTTTCACTGTCTCTCATTTTTGGTAGTGATGCCTCCTCAGACATTGAAACAAACACTTCTCCAGATGCGTATAAGGGGGCTGGACTGATAGCCATTGTGTCTTCACTGACACTGCAGCTGTGAAGTCAGTCCCCCTTGTGTATGAGAATATGCGTGTGTGTGCGGGAGAGAGCATTTCTGGGAGACTGATAGAGCGAGGCAGAGGGTCACAGAATGAGTATGTGCGATTTTGTGTGTGTGTCCCTGATTTTCAAGCTGTGGTCGCCAAGAGCAGGAGTGAGTGGGATGCAGGTTTTCGCTAAAGCGCATTCCTGCCATGTTAGGTATCACTGCTTGGGGAGTATTAATGGGATGCAGTAAAATATTCCTGCTTTTTATACACCCCGCAAAGCCCTGCACAGCTCCATCATAAAACAGCTTCAACAATACAGCATTCACTGTTTATCATTTTCAGACACACTTTATTATAGGTACTGACATTTTTTTGAAAAATAACAACACGGGAACATACAGAATACAGGATCTTTGGTCAAGAATGTGTCAGTGTGTTTTGGGTGGTAGTAACTTCCAAAGCTGATATGTAGGCCTAGTCAGATTTCCGCTTACCTAATAACGGCTGTGGTTTGAGGGCTTGGACCGGTAGAGCAGATCTCATATAAACAGACAGCGTGCATGCAGCTGTTTCGTCTTTAAGGGCTCATTTTCAATGGGTCAGAGTGAAATTGATTATAACTGTGTATACTTTGTCATGACATTGTCTCCTTTTATTAATGTTTGGGATGTGAAAGATTGTGTGGATTTTCTGTCTTTATTTCAGGGGGTGTTGCATGGATCATTGACCAGTTCTGCAAGGGTAAGGCTTCAAGATCAGCATACGTTGTCAATCAGGTGCTGCAGATGCTCCAGGAGAGAATCGGAGCTCTTATAGTGCCCTCTGCTGGTCTCTTGCTGCATGTCACAAAACTCATCGAGAGACGCCATCAAAGCAACCATTGTCCAGCCATTCAGACGGGCACTCCGAGAGAGTCTGCAAAGCTACGGGAAAGTAATAAAAACGAATAGGCTACATTTTATAATATAAATGATAGAATTAATTGTGAGGACTTCTAATGAAACTGATTGGCTCTTTCAAAGCAATTCAGCTATGGGTAGTATAATGCATGCCATCTAATTCAATAGGTTTGAGTTTATTACAAAAGTATAAGGAAGCACTATCCTTATACTTCTATAATAAACTCAAACCTACTCTATTAGATGGGGACCAGGACTGTTGTAAAATGAGTTGTAGAACTGTCAGTTTAACCACTATGATTAAAAATTATTTATAGGACAAAAACCTTTTCAGAAAGAAAAATCAGTTCAATTCACTTCTGGGTTTTAATTTGATTTGCGAATATGTTTCCATATTTACTTCTTCTGGAACCTCAATTCAAACATTTTTAATTATGATGCCATTGTTACTGACTTGTTCTATTTTATTTATTAAATCATTTTGGTTTGTGATAAAATGTTTTCTTTTTATTATTATTATTATTTTTAATTATAATGCTCAAAAGTCTGTCTATAAACTCAAAGCTGATGTCTCAAGACAACAACTGGAATAGTTGTAATATTGGGTGAGTTGAAACACTGTTAGTTTAACCACATACATACAAATTTCAGGAAGAAAAATCTATTCTGGGATTTGGTTTGCCCATTTACTTTTACTGAAACCACGCTCCAAACCAATTTTAATGGTTAGCCAATATATATATATATTGGCTAACCATTAAAATTGGTTTGGAGCGTGGTTTCAGTAAAAGTAAATGGGCAAACCAAATCCCAGAATAGATTTTTCTTCCTGAAATTTGTATGTATGTGGTTAAACTAACAGTGTTTCAACTCACCCAATATTACAACTATTCCAGTTGTTGTCTTGAGACATCAGCTTTGAGTTTATAGACAGACTTTTGAGCATTATAATTAAAAATAATAATAATAATAAAAAGAAAACATTTTATCACAAACCAAAATGATTTAATAAATAAAATAGAACAAGTCAGTAACAATGGCATCATAATTAAAAATGTTTGAATTGAGGTTCCAGAAGAAGTAAATATGGAAACATATTCGCAAATCAAATTGAAAC
>NW_015546240.1:170407-175802 GCF_001515605.1 Sinocyclocheilus anshuiensis | reverse complement strand
TTGTTTTATTTTTTTTTTCAAAAATTAGTAAAAAAAAAGAAGTAAAATTTGATTTCCAGCATAAAACAAAATCAGCACAAAATTTAACCTGATGTCAATGTCCTTGGCAACCTACCCCCCACCTATTGTTACAACTCAAAAATACAGCGTTAAAGACCATTCACACCAAGAACGATAACAATAACGATAACCGTTTCAATAATCCTTCAAATTCTATGAGAATAGAGAATTCCACACCATAGCTAAAGGCCTGTTCTTACCAAGAATGTTTACTATATATACAATGGACCACTGGACGCTAACGAACTTATGTTTATTATAAGCATGTGCTGCAGCTATGTCATCTGCTGCTTTAAATGCTCGAGCTTATTAAAGCCGGGTGGATTCTGATTGGCTGTTATTGTTTTCATCGCTCGTGAGCTGCAAAAATCATTCTGAAAGTGATTCTGATATTAATCTTCTGTCTTATCATTATAGCTGTGGTGTGGACTTTCCTATTCTCATAGAATCTGAATGATTATTAAAACTTTATAGTTATTGTTTTACTGTAGGTATTGTCCTTGGTGTGAACGTCCTTCAGACATTAAAGCAAACAGTGTTACAACCAGCCACATTTTCCTCTGTTATAGAGACTATATAAAATTCAGTCTGTGAAAACTGTAATATTTTGTACCTTTTGCTGAAGGCTTTTGTCTGGTAGATCAAACTGAAGTGCTTTAGTCCTTTTCTGAGAGGCTGCGGCCCAGAGTAGAGCACATTGCAGTTCCTGGACAAGACTATCCCCAGCACGCATCTTGATTACCCATGGTGTAATGTCTTTCTCTGGGCCAAATTCTGCTCCCTGAGATTGCTTATAGTTAGGGTTGCTTATAGTTAGGGTAAACAGTAAGCTGGAAGCAGTACACACTAAATTCTGAAGCACGTCTTCTGCAAAGTTGTTGGCAAATGTGTGTACCGATGACTTCACTTTTATGGCGTCATCTGTAATGGGGTTCAGTTCTGATTTATCGCTGCGACATCTGAAGGTTTTGGCTTTGTGGGAGTTGACTGAGTCTTTACAGTGTGTTTGAATATCTTCCTTCTTCCCATGGCTGTGGTTCTACAGCTTGGCCCGAAAGATGTGGCTGGGTTCCATGTTTAAACACATCCTGTCCTAGCTTAGCAAAAGCATGAACCATGGCGTTAAAGATTAGCTAAAACTTTCACCCTGTCTGTTGCAGAGATCATAGACCTTGTGTCTGGAGCCATGTCTACCTTATACGTTGAGTATGATGTTGTTTCTTCCTCCAAGATCTTCCTTTCTCCTCTCGCCATCACCTCTGCTAGAGACGTTGTGACAATTTCACTCGCTAGTTGGTCAGCAATAACCCACATGCTTTTCACACAACCCTCATCCTTTACTTTGATCTTGTTTGTGGTGATAAAATGAAGGATATCTGCAGAAATTTGAGCTGCAAAGTCAGTCAGCCTGGGAACATAATTTTGGAGTCCACCATCATCAACTTCTCCATCCTCGCTTTCTTCTAAGCCTCCGTTTCGACAGCACTCCAGTGAAAGTGAGCGCACTAGTCGGTTCTCCATTAGTGGTTGCATGTGGTCTTTGGGGGTCGGTGGAGGGGGGTGAAGGAAGGAATTCTTTAGCCAATCCTCCCTTTAGTTTCCTTGTGAAACTGTCTCGACTCTTTATCATCTCCGGAAGTAAAGGGGTGCTTGGAGGAGCATCAGGGTACTCAATAGAGCCCAGACTAGCCATGCTCTTCAAGGAAGTAGCATATACTGTGGTAGATGTGTCATCATATTCTTCCATCTTGTTGTCTGTTTCCATTTCAGATGTGTTTTTATCACAGTTGTACCCCGAAGAGCACAGAACCAATGCATTTCCATAAGTCCCCTCCACAACCCCGTACTTCTGGATGATGGATCATCAGAGTGATGATGCCTCTACATCTCTTCCAATGCTTTGCAAAAGACTTGTAAAGTTAACTCTTCAGCTAGCATCTCAACATCGTCCCCTCTCACGTTGACGGATTCTCTTGGGTTTCTGATCCTGACGGCTGAGTCTATAATAGCTTTGGCTGTCATCTGTGCAAAGTGTTGAATGGGCTTTAAATTCTGTTCTAATGTTACATCTAGCAAATGGCTGTATGTTTCCAAAGTGTGTTGGATTGATGATGGGTTATATGCAGGTTGTGGGTATGATTCACCATGTATTACTACCTGTGCAGGTTGTAACAGAAAAGTGAAGACTTGACTTTCAAAAAGTAAGGTTGCTAATACAATTTATACAGTGAACAATTTATACTTTTATACTTTAGCTGTTTTTTTCTATGGTGTTAAATATTTGTAAACTTAATTTAGAAGAGATTGAAAAGTCTCACGACTAAAGTATTTACTTGCAGGCTTTTAATATACTTTTATACTAAATACTATGCTAACATTTCTGTACTTGCATCAGAGTGAGCAGATTCTGAAGTGGTGACTAGATTACACAGTTTAAGTGAGCTGCACAGCCAATCCTCATTATTCATCTGGAAAAGAGATTGAACAAGATGTAATTTAGGGTTGGACAATATATTGATACCATATAGGTTATCAATATTTTTTCAAACATTGTTCTGAGTCAATGTTGTTCATATATTCTACACGTAGATTACCTTCACCATCTAAGGCTCACTTAAGGTTACTTAAAAATAACTCTGAAATCACTTCAATGTAATCTGTGTAAAATAATCACAATGAATATAAACTTTTCATCCTGTAAAATTGTGATGCCTAAATTTACTTTTAATTTAGGCATCACACCAGTGACTGAATTTAGTGATTTATTTTTTTATGTATTTATACGAAATTATAATTATTGCCCAAAACATTGAATTATTTTTGGAAAATTATTTGAATATCAGTGCATCCCTAATATTAAAAAAATAAATGTATTTAGTGGTTTGTTTTTTTTTTTGAGCCATGATAAAGTTTACTTTGTATCTCAGGACGAGGTTGACAGAAGTTCATTGATATTCTAGTGCAGGGTTTCTCAATAATGCTCCTGGAGATAAAACACCCTGCATAATTTTCTTCCAACTCTTTCCTAACATACCTGCCAATGATTTTCAAATGAAATCGAAGGTTATGATTCTTTGGAGGTAGATCTTCAAGAGCATGATTGAGTAATCCTCTTGGGGTACATGATATTCAATTATGGCTGAGGACAGAAGAAGGCCTATTCTCTATTACAATGTGTGAAGGTTTGACTGGTATCTGTTGCACCCCATAAACACCCTATTTTCTCCATAGACAGTTTCAATGTTTTAACTTATGAAGTGTTTGACTAGTACATCCTGAGTGCTGAAAATTTGATAATGGTGATATTAGAGGTCAGGAATGAAAATAAGCAAAGAAAAGTACATTTAAAATCAAAACACTGATATGTGACTAACTAAATTAATCCAAGAACAATGGAAGAAAAGCAAGTCTCAAATGAGCTGAAAAAGAACTGAAAACCACAAGTGATCACCAGATGAATTGCTCTGACAGGAACTAAGTCATGTGACTGACCGGAAAGTATGAAAGTATAAGGGCAGATGTTTCAATTTACATTTTTACAAATGTAAACTGATACTGACTGATATGAAAAATCATGGTTCTAGATCATAAGGCAACCTTTACCCAATGCAACATATGAAGAGAAACAGAAAAGAGGCTTGTGAGGATGTCTGTTTAAGCTCTGATAAACATCTGCTCAGACTAACACTTGTAAAGGACTTTTTGAGTCAGCAGCAGCGCCCACATATTTATTTAATTTGGCAATGAATGCTACAACACATGCATAACCTGTTAGCTGCACATTTAAAAAGAATTTGAAATAAAAGTTCTCATGGGCAGTGCTGTGGAGGACATCACCTTGGAAAAGTCTTTGGTTTTCTAATCTATTGTTTATGTTTCATAATTCTTCGATATTTTCAAAGGAAACATGAAACACTAGATTTTCTGCTAAACCACAGATGATGGAAATGTTCTAAGGAGTAATAAAATGCGTGTGTGTGATCGAATGGTCCAAGGAAACGCATGCTCTTTGACATCAAATGTCCCATTAAACAAAATTGTAGAAGGTGGGATTCATTGTATTTCCTGGTATTGCTAAAAGATATTATTGAGAAGTAAAATCATGTGTGAAACACATTAAGAGCACTTTTTGGTTGTAGAACAAAGCTGGAATGAGACTGCACCTTGAGTATGAAAGACATACCAGTAATCAGATGTAACCTAATGTATCAAATGTCACATAACATGGCTTTAAAATGGCTGATAATATGATTTGCATCCCCATGTTTTAGAGTACTGAGATACAATTGAATTTATCTTGCACATAATAAATCATTTTCTTTTGCTGAAAAACAAGAGGGCAAAGCAGGCAGACAAACTTTTAAAGTAGGCCTATTTAAGATATTCAAACAAAAATGCAAAATATAATTTCAACCAAAAAATTATCAAATAAAAGGAAAATAAATTCTGCAGAAAGAACAATAAATAAATAAATAAATAGTGATAATAATTAACTAAATTAATTCATACACTGGTAAAAATATATATATTTTCATACCTTGTTGAGGAATATCAGTCAAACAAGTTCGTCTCAAAAGACCTGCGTATGTGAATGATGGGGCCACAGGCAGTTTGCAGACTATGCTGATTTCCTGTGTGAAAGACATGTAACTGCGTAAGTGTGCGTGTGGGTGGCTGGGAGGTGTGGCTTCATTGCAAAGACAATAGTATAAATAATGTTCACAATAAGCGAAGCAGTTACGTAACATTATTACACTTATTTTATCTAATAAGCAGAACCTCAGATGTCATTTCCAAGCACATTCTCTTCAACATCCGCTTGCTTAAAAGTCAGTGGAACGCGAGCATTCTTCCTATTGGTTGCTAGGGTGTTTTGAATTTGAAATTCTATTGTCCCGCCCCTTAACAACGGCATCCTAGCTCGACGCTGATTGGCCTACAGCGAGGTGCAGTCGGCCAATCAGATCGCTGCGTGTAGTTTTGGACGCACGCAGACTGTAGTGTAGTGCAGTGTGTCTGTTTCAGTCTGAATAGCTTTTCGTTGTACTTTTCGTGAATGTTTGCACACATTCTGTTTCAGAAATATTTTCCTGCTTTAACTGAGGTTGTTCAGCGTATGGTGAAAAGGTAAGATCGTTTTTGCGCGTTTTTGTTGTTTAACGACCGACTTGATGCTTCCTGCGATCAAAACAGTTTCTATACCGAGTTTTGTTTAACGTTAGTAACCTTGTGGAGCACATCGTATGTTAGCCATATGTACCTGTCATCTTGCAAACTGACTTCCCAAGATATTTGGATTCCGTTTTTGTTGCTTCTCTTGTGGATCCAAATAAAA
>NW_015546240.1:163968-170372 GCF_001515605.1 Sinocyclocheilus anshuiensis | reverse complement strand
TGTGTGTGTGTGTGTGTGTGTGTGTGTGTGTGTGTGTGTGTGTGTGTGTGTGTCGGATGTAACTGTGCACTATACATCAATAGTACATAGAGACCATCAGCTTTTCATTAATTCTTTGTATACTTCACATTTGAAACACGATACAACTGTGAAGGATCAGAACAACAAGATGCCGTTTTCAAGAGGAAAGAAGCCCACTACCAGTAAAATCCCCAAACTTCACCCCAAAGGACTGGAGAACCAGGTATACAATGAGATTAGGGCAGATCTGAAAATGAATTAGAGTTTTGCTGATTTGGTTTGTTGATCTGATCAGTATTGTATTGATGTGTTTGAGCAGGATGGCCCTCAGACCAAGCGCTCATCTTCTTCTCCCCAAGGGGCCCCTAAGAAAAGGACTGCTTTTGTGGACATCACAAATGTAAGGGTGCCATTTAAATTTTTGTTCATACGTGTTTTTGTACAGACATGCACCACAGTTTTATTGCTTTCGTGTTGCCTGACTAGGCTGTCTATCAGTGCGTTTTGCCCCCCCCCGGTTTGATTCTGATGATGTCAAACCAGTAAGTGTTGAATGTCTATCTTGTAACCCCACTAACACCAGGAGTTTGCTTGAATGATGCAAATCAGCACAGATTTAGCATGTCTCATGAGCTCATTGAAATCCCATTCATGCTCGAGCTGTAAATTACAGATTGTACACAAAAGCAGGAGATCTCATCTTTTATTAACTCAGATAAGGGCTCTCCTTTGGTGGGTCTGGGTTTCCAGGTGAGGTGCTCTCATATGCAAATTATAATGATGGCTCTATTCGCCGTTGTCTAACACCTTGTATTCATTCTCTCTGTCTCAGATCCAACCGATTTGATGTGACTCATGCTCGTTTTAACAAATTAAACCCAAGTACAATGTTGTGTTAGCAGTTTTTAGGCTGAACTTTGACCTAAAATGTCAGCAGATAAAAAAAAAGAATAAATTGGTTCTTTAGTGAAAAGCCTCTCTTGAAATGCACTTTTGTTAAAAGGCACACAAGATTGAGCTAAGCAACCCCATCAAGAAGAAAGATCCTGTCAAGAAGCTGCAGAAGAAGGTCTCGGTACTCTCTAAGAATGATGTCAACTTAAAGTAAGTCATATTTAATTGGCTCTTTTTCTTTACCCTAACTTACATTGAGGTGTTTTGAATGTACTTTGAGATGATTGGCCCAGAATATGCAGATTGCTTATCTTTAATTCCCTCAGATCTGTGGTCAATTCAGAGGAAAAGTTAGAGGAACTGAAGACTGTGGAGTCAGTTATTGAGAAACTGGAAGAATCCTCTTCCAAAGCACCAATTCCTCCACACCTACTACCTCCTGAGGTAAGGCCTAGGTCTGCTGCAATGGTGCAGTGCTTATTAAGATCAGGAAATTATTAAACCATTACAGAATTGGCATGAATGTGGCTATTTGTTGCTGGTTATATTCTTTAATATTTTGGGGGTTATCCTTTCCTTAGAGATTTAAAATACACAAAAAACTTCATCATATCATATGTCTTTCAGATCCCTCCTGAGTTTGGCATTGATTCAGAGCACCTCAGTGACTCTGTGCATGCAGTGGAGTACGCCAAAGATATTTTTGACTACCTCAAGAGCAGAGAGGTTGGTTTAGTAGTGAGTTCATTAATGCTCTTGCAAGTTGAGGGACAGAGAACATCAAGCTAAAGTGTTTTGTATTTCTTTTATTTGCAGGAAAAGTTTGTCTTACATGACTACATGGCTGATCAGCAAAATCTGAACAGCAATATGAGAGCGATTCTGGTGGACTGGCTGGTTGAGGTCCAGGTAAGTGCCAATGTTTGTCATCGTTGTGCTGTTCTGATAAGTCTGGTAAAACGTTGTTGGCTTTTGGTGGATTAAGCACTGATGTGACTTTATTCTTGCTCTTTACTCTGAAGGAGAATTTTGAGCTGAATCATGAGACTCTGTACCTGGCTGTGAAAATGACGGATCATTATCTGGCTGTGAGCCAGGCCAGACGGGAGTCTTTACAGCTCATTGGTTCCACTGCCATGCTCATTGCTTCTAAATTTGAGGTAAGACATATGCTCTCTCACATAATAGCTGAAAGCCATTCCTTTAAACTCGCACTTTTCTGGGCTTAGTCGTAATTATTCAAGGACTTAGTCATTCACTCATTATCTTGCACACACAACCTCATAGAAATATAGTTACTTGTTAAAAGTGTGCACTTAGTTTAAATCCAAAAGTGAAAAAGTTTAAGTTCAAATCCTATATAAATGTATAATATTATATTATCCAGAATAATTTATCAGCCCTTGTACTCTTTTGACATGCAGATTTTTTTATATATTTGTAGTAAATTATTATATTATTTATTATTATTATTATATAAACTACAATATGATGATTATTATCACTCTTGGATGTTGAACTGCGTGAATACCGTCCATTTATCATTTTGGAAATAATTAATTTTTTTATTGTAGGTTTCTATACAGTTATGTGTAAAATTGCCTTTTGCCAGTTCGATCAAATAAGTCAAGAAAGTGATATTAAATATCACAACCCTCTCACTAGACAAAGAAATTCAAGTTGACTCTGCATTGTGAGTTGCAGTAACCGCGCAGTGTGCTCTGTATTTTTGCATACTATGCACAATATACACATTGCATGCTTTAAGAAAAATAGTGAATACTATGTGATTTGTCAGTTGTTACCCATCATCCCCTCTGGTGTATCCTCACAGGAGCGAGCTCCACCTTGCGTGGATGATTTCCTATATATTTGTGATGATGCCTACAAGCGTTCTCAGCTCATCGCCATGGAAATCAGCATCCTGCAGGCGCTGAACTTTGACATCAATATTCCGGTTCCATACCGCTTCCTCCGTCGCTATGCCAAGGTGAGAGACAACATATGCATATACCCTCAAGAGACAGGTGGAACTCCTTTGGAGTCAGCTGACACTGGTGATTAACATCAAGTGTGTGTGTGTGTTTGTCAAAGTCAGAAAGAAAGACTATGCAGGGTAGCATGCTTTGAATGTCTTTGTGTTTGTAAGGTGTGACCTGTTTGTTTCCTGAGGAATCTGTGTGTGTGTGTGTGTGACCAGCTGTCACTGGTTGTTGCTGCTTGCTGCTGTCAGATCTATTTTCATTTTCAACAGCTGAATTAATTGAGCTTTAGTTAAACAATGCAAATACATTTAACAATGTCTTTTTTTGTGTGTGTTTTTATTTGTTGGCAGAATCGCTGGTTTTACTAATTGTAAATTAGCTTCTTAAGTGCACATTGACAAATAATACCATTATATTCAATTAGAAGAACGTTAATTAAGAGAAGAACACAATAAAAATAAAATCCTTTTTAATTGCTGGCGTAGTTTTCTAAAGAAAAGCAATTACAGCACGCACAAAACAGATCATTTACAATTATTTATGCCAAAGATTTTATCCAGGGACTTTTGTGATCAAGTGATTTTTCAAGTGATTAGGGCACAGTAGACAAACTCAGACTTTTCTTGACGGTTTACTGATATAATTTGTAAAATGCCTTCAGAAATATCTAGAGGGATAGTTTACCTACTTTTTCTCAACCTCATATTGTTCTCAACCTCTGTAGAACTTACACTGCCATTCAAAAATTTGAGGTCAGTTTATATAAATACTTTAATTCAGCAAGAATGCATTAAATTGTTCAGAAGTGACAGAAAAGATATTTATCATGTTGCAAAAGATTTCTTTCTATTCATCAAAGAATTCAGAAAAAAAAAATGTATCGGTTTCCACAAAAATATTAAGTGCACAACTGTTTTCAACATTGATAATAAGAAATGTTTGTTGAGCAGCAAATCAGCATATTAGAATGATTTCTGAAGGTTCATGTGACACTGAAGACTGGAGTAATGCGGCTGAAAATTCAGCTTTGCCATCACAGGAATAAATTACATTTTCAAATATATTGAAAAAGAAAATTTTGAATTATAATAATATTTCTCAATATACTCTTATACTATTTTAATGTATTTTTAATGTACAAATGAGTGCAGCCTTTGAGCATAAGAGTCTTCTTTCAAAAACATAAAAAATCCTACAGACTTCAAACTTTATAATGGTAGTGTATCTTAGAAGAAATTTTGAACAATCTTTGTGCAGGTTTTTCCCCAAAGTTCATAGTGACCTTGTCTGTTAAGCTCCAAAATTACAAAAACACTATATGGTAATTTTCTGTTAATTAATTTTTGAGCTTAACAGCACCAGTCACTATGATTTGTACAAGAGCTGTCTGAGGATTCTTCAAAAGATTGTCCTTTTGTACACAGAAAAAATTACAGCACACAGCTTTAGAATAACATGAGGATGAGGAAATAATGATAGAAAGTTTGGATGAACTATTACTTCAAAGAGTAGAACGTTCAAGAATCAAGGAAATCAAATTTTACATTTCAGATGTTTACATTAAAACGCTTTCCTGCTATGGCTTACTGAAGCACTTCCTTTAGCAATTGTGCGCTGAATTTGCCAAGAATGAAAAGTGGAAAATATTGGAAGGTTGGGTGAGCTTTGTGTACTTTTTCTGCAGGCCCTGAAGATACTGGCTCTGCTACTGACTCTGTATCTGTGTGTGTGTGTGTGTTGTACGTGAATAAAACTTGACTTCTCCTCTCTGCAGTTTGTCAGTGTATGGGTGCTCATTCTGGCTTGTTTGTGTGTGTGTGTGTGATGATTAACTGTCTCTCGTCTCCTGGCAGTGTGTGAATGCAGGTATGGACACACTGACTCTGGCGCGCTTTATTTGTGAGCTGAGTTTGCTGGAGATGGATTTTGTGCCCATGAGAGCGTCTTTGCTCGCCTCTGCCTGTCTGCTCATCGCTCTGGTTACTAAGGATCTGGGAGGATGGGTAAGTGTTTACATTTATGCTTTTATAATGTATGCACAAGCACAGAGCTCATGAATTATACCATTTATTTTCACAAAATGCCACCGTTCCTTGGTGATACACGCATATAGACATTCACAGTGAGTTCAACATCCCTGTGTGCTATGATTTGAATGAGCTAAAGCTGACGACAGCTCTGATGGCCTGGTAACTGCTCATTATGGGTGCTAATTTCTGTCCCTATGCACACACACATTCACACTCAAACTAAGTAGTGGGTTGGTTTGTCCTTTAAGACCGTGACAAAGGTATTTTGGTTAATTAAAGGGAAGCTGGACTTTCTTTACCAACGTTAGAGTAATTGGTTTGTGTCCTGTGTGGCTCTACGGAGAAGTCATAGATGAAGAAGTTCAGTTACCTTGAAACAACACCGCACACATGCTTATGCATTCATTTACATTCTCTCCGGATGTTGTTTGCATCATATCCTCAGATTATTGACAGCTTGAGGGCATTTTCTTCTCGCACCATGAAATATTTGGCAGGCGTCTTAAAGTCTCACTTCCCCTATGTAACACTCATTAGACTCCTCCGAGCTTCACAGATATCTGGCTGCACTTCACAATTGCACTTCAGAGTTTGTGTGAAGGTTTTAACTGATGTTCAACTTCTGTTTCCAGACACAGTGTTTGCAGTTCCACTCTGGATACAGTGTGGAGGATCTGGCACCTGTGGTCAGAAAACTTCATGATATGCTTATCGGCCCGCCGGACAGTAAACTCGCTGTCATCAGGAGCAAGTATGCACACAAGTAAGTCATCAATGCAGTTTAAATTGTGTATTTTTAACCAGAATAGTAGGTTCTTTGTGTCTACTTTTGCTCCCCGCAATTATCTCCATATTGTTAGGTATCTGGGTTAACTCTGCGAAACTAAAATAAGTAAAAACTGTGCTAAACCATAAACTGAAAAGGCCTAAACTTAACGATTTTTATAAAACGTAGATTTTTTTTTTTAATTTGTAAAAAAGTTTTTCTTTTCTTTTTACCCTAAAATGTAAAATATTTAGATTTAGAAATGTTTAGAATTAGATTTATTTTAAAATCTGTCACTCAAATACAACTGTTTGTGTTTTGTAAAATTGAACAAAATTGAACTGTTTGTGTTTGTATTTGTAGTTAACTGAACCAGTTTTAGTTTGTTTGCCGTTTCTAACAAACTAAAGACCGTGTTTGGGGGCAGTCTCTAAAAGACGTTTAGGGGGCAGTCATGGCCTAATGGATAGAGAGTCGGACTTGTAACCCAAAGGTTGCGGGTTCGAGTCTCAGGTCCCACAGGAATTGTCGGTGGGGGAGTGAATAACCAGCGCTCTCTTCTAGAGGTCGACCGATAGTGGATTTTGCCGATACCGATAGCTAGGTTGGACCACACTGGCCAATACCGATTAATTAACCGATCGTTTTAAAATTGATACTGAACAAAAACTAAAATAGTGCTTTATTAACAAAAACAGTACTGAACCA
>NW_015546240.1:163395-163855 GCF_001515605.1 Sinocyclocheilus anshuiensis | reverse complement strand
TACTTACACAGCTTTCATTAATCTTAATGCTACAAATGGACTCTTATTTTAAAGTGTTACCATTTAATTTCAACTGATCATGCTTAAAGATGCACATCTTTAAATACACAAAGGCTATAGCATTAAAATTATATACATATGGATATTGTATGTATACTCTCACACTTTAACTGCTTCTATTCTTGAACACTTGATGATTATCTAATCAAAATAAAAGCGCAGCGCTGAGTCTAGGTGAACTTACTGGTATCACACACACTCCGGACGCGTCGCGTTCAACTCGAGCAGCGTTCTAAAACAGTTTATTTAATCACCAAATGGACACAAGTTTACTTCAAGAATGAACAATTTGGCATGGATGAGTTTGAAGTTCGGTGTTTAAAAAACGGAGCAAACGGAAATTTTATTAGAGCCACAGAAAGACAAACGTTTTGCTGAAAATGCACAATACACAATTCAT
>NW_015546240.1:161826-162887 GCF_001515605.1 Sinocyclocheilus anshuiensis | reverse complement strand
ATAATAATGCAAGAAGGCCTACACACTTCCAAATGACAACAAACTTTAAATTTTTAAGAATATTTAGATCATGGAAATTAAGTATCAAAATATTAGATACCTTAAAGAACTTGAATAAATAGTAAATAAACATTTTCTAACAAAAAGTGCAAAGTAACAAGTAGAAAAAAAGAAAAATGCACAAAGAACTTGTATGGAGATTTTTCCATCTAGAGATTTTTCCCTGATCTTCTTTCCTCTGTAAATTAAGGGTGCACACTATTGCTGAAAAACACAATCACTATAGCAGTCAGATGTCTGTATGCACAAAGGCACTGGTCCCTAAACAAGATCATATCTGCAGATTAAACTTTTTTTGTAGAAGCATTTTCTTAATTTGAACTAGCACCTCATGACTACACCACGTTATGTACGAGAAGCTGCAAAAGACACAGGTGCAAGTGGAATGTACAAAATATGGTGACATTAATTTTTATGTAAATATAATGGGCGATATATTGGATCACCAAAAATTATTGAGGTCATGTACATATATTGCACGATAAGTCGATATATTGATTATTGCGACAGGCCTACTCCCCGGGCGCCGCAGCAATATGGCTGCCCACTGCTCACGGTGTGTGTGTTCACTGCTGTGTGTGTGCTCTTAGATGGGTTAAATGCAGAGCATGAATTCCGAGTATGGGTCATCATACTTGGCCACACGTCAAGTCACTTTCACCTTCACTTTCACTAAAGTTTCAAAGCATTTTTATTTATTTACTTTTTTATATTATCTAAAATCATTTTCTTTTAAAGTTAGCTGGCAAGCCTTCAAAGGAAGAACTTAAACAGTATTCAACATTTGAAGTGGATCAAAAAAGTTCATCAAAGTTGTCCTAAGACAAAAACGGGTATTGCTTTCGTTTTAGGACAACTTTGATGAAAGGTTTTGTTCCACTTCAAATGTTGACTACTAATATATATATATGCACTTTGACTTACAGGTTTCTTGCTGGGTGTTTATGGTGTAAACATTTCTGGTTTGTTTGCTGTTTTGAATGTTGTTTTATATATATATA
>NW_015546240.1:155356-161704 GCF_001515605.1 Sinocyclocheilus anshuiensis | reverse complement strand
TATACACATCATGTGCTTTTAAAGTTGGTTGGCAAGCTTTGCAAAGAAAGCATTTGGATGGCAGATGGATGAAGTTTAGTCATAATTAATGTTTTAAAAAATTTAGATTCTGTTTGCTTATCTGAGTCTCAGCTTGACTGGTGTGTTGTTTAGAAGCTCTTCCCAAACCTGATTGGCATTTTGACATGTATTATTTAATGTTACGCCTGCCTACAGCAGATGTTGACTTCTTGAAAGAATTTGACTAATGAAGCCGTTTGTTCATATTTAAATACTCCAGATTGTGGCATTTTGTTATGTCTAAGTTATTTATTTATTATTATTTAATTTTTTTACAGGGTTTTCTTTGAAGTTGCGTTGATCCCCACAGTGAGTCTGGAAGCGTTGGAGGGGTTTTTGAAATAACCTGAAAGAATATATGTAAAGTTTCGAACATTGTAAATAATTATATTTAATGTTATATTTTAATCTTTTGAAATAAAGTGTTTGTGTGTAAATTGACATGATGTATATGCATGTTTTCCATTGTATGTTCAGCTGTTTAGTTGTTTTTACAAACCATGTTATTCTTGACCAAAACACTCACCAGTGACCCTGTCAGTGTTTCAAAAACTGATAAAAGTACAAACCATTCATCGGTTGAATACATTAGGTCATTAGATTTGTGTTGTTATTGAATGTTGTAACTAAAATGGCATTTTAATGCTTAATCTTGTACATATATATTTGTTTTTGTCTTTTTCGTACTGCTTTGTATAGTTTGCCATGTCTGTATGTTTTCTTAATCAATTTAAGTGTATTTTTAAACACTTGTTGATTAAAAAAGTATTTAGCATATTTGCCTGATTCTTGCATTTACTTACATTTTGAAATAAATGCCTTTTAAAATTTAACAAACATACCAACAATGCTGCATCTGTTTAACCAGTAGGAGGCAGCGTGATCCCATATCCTCCATCACCACATTGATAATATGTGTCTGCATTCAAATACATGTGCTGCATGTCTTTTCAACCACACTCAATCATTGCACCTATAGAAAATAAATAAATAACCTCAATCTCACTCAGCCCCAGTGATTATTGAATGTAGGAAACCACTCTTGTTTATCAGAAGAGATTGTCTGGCGGTTCTGATGTCCTAACAGTCTCTGACGTCCATTGGTTGTTTTCGGATGCAGCTTGAGTCACAGCTGTGAGCCGGTCCAATCCATCACAGCCAACTGAGAACAACAAACCTCTCAGAGCGGTTTCTAATGTGTGCTCTTTTTGCTGCATTCTGTTAGTTTGTCTTGTGTGGTTTCGATGTGGATTGAAAGGGGAAAAGACAGACTTTGATTAGCATAAGTCTTCACGACCTGCTCATTGGGATGGCAGAATGCTGACTGCTTGTCCTCCAGGCTTTAAAGGCCGCGGTTTCTAATCCTTGTTATTATATTCAACTCATTGATGTTTGTGCGTTCCATCCCAGGCTGCATGTTTGCTGGACAGCACCCTTTGATCACTGACCGATTGGATCCTGGGCATTGTTTTCTGAGTGCTTCACATGTATGCTGTGAATCCCTAAGTTTGACTGCAGAATTGACATGCAAATCTTGATTTCTCATTAGTAGTGGCACAGAATTTGTTTACTGCTAAAGGATACCATTTATAATCTGGATGCTTAAACATTTGTGGATAAATGTCTGTGGTGACTCCATTAATTGGGATAAGGAGGCCAACACATCAATATCTGGCGGTGTAAAAATGGGAGAGCCATCTGTTGAATAATACATCATCTTTATGCCATATTCTGTCAGTGTAATGCCAGTTCATAAATGTCCTAAACCACATTTCAGTTAAATGAAGAGACAAAGACAGAAGCATTTCACTGCCACAGGATAAATAAAGAAATGGTAATTATGACTTTTAATTTCACAATTCTTTCTTTTTTTATCAGAATTGCGAGATTTAAACTCAGAATTGTGAGATTTTAACTCCGAATTGCAAGACAACAACTCTTCTAAGAAGAAAAGTCAGAATTGTTAGATATATTTTTTCTGTGTATTATGACAAGTATTCTGTGAGAATGACAGAGCGAGGCTGCTTGTTAAAACAATGCAATATCATTATCAAATAATTGTAATTTTGGTGACGTAAAATTATACAAAACCTCCAGATTTGTAGCTTGTTTTGATCCAATTACTCTTGTATGACACATCGCTTTTCACCTCATCCCCATTCTGTGTGCGACCTCTTGTTTATCGGTACTAAAACAGACTTGCATTGATTGAATATCATTTTCAAACAATTTTCCTGTCATTTTCTTGGACTCCCGAGGCAATTGGGTTGTATCCATGATCATTTCCACCCAAAATAAGTGCACGAGCATGGAGCCAGATATGCTATTTGGGCCACAAATGCTTCATGGAGCAAAAGCGTTTACCTTAGCCAGCTAACTACAATTGAAAATTCATTATAATCGAGTTATGAAAGGCTACACTCAGCTGCGAACACACGCAGCTCTGATGGGACACATAAACATGGCAGTTACATAATAGCAGGCAGCAGCTGTGTTAGTTGGAGGTGAAAAAAGATCAAACTAAGAGCATGATGACACTGTAGCTGTGCTGCTTACTAATGGGTGTATTATACATGCATGAATCTGTCTAATGGACATGTAAAATACGTGAAAGAGGTCTATGATGTATACCCAACATCATCTGGTCTGCACATCTGTCTCCATGACAATAATTACCAGAGTCAATGCTCAGGCTATAGAAGATGCTACAGTAATGCATCTGTTGCAGGACTTATAGCCTAATAGATTCACTCATGCCTTGTTTATTTTTTCTTCGCTGAGAAAAAATGAACTTGGCCCTAAGTAAATTTTATGTTCTTGATCTGCCCCTGTGATCTATTTGAAATATACCGTATTTTATATTTTATTAAAATATTATTATACGGTTTTAAAATATATTATCTGGTTTTGAACAAACTTATGTCAGTTACTTAAAAGCAGTCAGCTTGGGCCAGAATGCTTTTGTAAGGACAGTATATTGTTGTTTGTAATAATGTGGAATATAGTTGTGTTTACAGTTCTGTTTAGTGCTGTTTTGTATTACCGTGATGTATATAACAAATGTGCAGCATATAAAACCACATTTATAGTTTTGTCTGATAGAGTAATATTTATCTGAACTGTTGTTAAATCAATTAGTCAAATCAGTAAAAAAGACTTGCAACAAAAAAGAAAAAAGTAACAAATTAAAACGAATAAAATATAACAATATACATCTACATTGTATTAAAATACAATGAATAACAATTAAATGTATCTGTAAGCATTTTTAATGAAATAGTATGCAAAATCCTACACCCTGGATATCCTAACTGAAATATTTGTCCTGAGATATCAGGCCGATGTCTGACAGCCATAAACAGGAAAATAAATAGAGGCAAATAAAGGAAAATTTTTATTCAGTGGTGGGCTTTCTTTCTATCAATCATTTTGAGGTCAAACAAAGCATGCAGTCCATATAGTTGGGTGGATTGTGATTGACTATATATATATTTTTTTTCACCAGCTGAAAGAGATTTCAACACATACTGACTTCCATAGTATTTTTTTTTCCATACTATGGAAGTCAATGACACCTGTCAACTGTTTGGTTACCAACATTCTTCAAAATATCTTCTTTTGTGCTCAACAGAATAAAGAAACACATACAGGCTTGGAACAACTTGAGGGTGAGTACATGATGGAAGAAATTTCATTTTTGGGTGAACAATTCCTTTAAAGGGATACTCCACCCAAAAATGAAAATTCTCTTATTGTTTACTCAAACTCATGCCATCCCAGATGTTTATGACTGTCCTTCTTCAGATAAACTCAAGTGAAGTTTTTTAGAAAAACAATCCATCTCTGGATTGTTTAATATAATTAAAGTGGTTAGTAACCCAGAAGTTGACGCTTTGAAAACCACACAAACGATAACGATTGTAACCCATATGACCCCAGTGGATGAATCAATGTCTTCTGAAGCGAAACAATAGGTGTGTAAGAATAATAATAATGACAGTTTGCCAGAAGTGATAGTTTATAGTTGAAAAAGTTTGAAATATTAGTATTTTTTCTCTTCAGAAGACACCGATTCATCTCCTGGGATAGAATTTTTGGGTGAAGTATCCCTTTAAGTCTGGAGGAAGTTCTAGAATGACTAATGTCTCACTTATTAAGTCTTTCTTTCAGTGGGAATATTCTATTGTTCAGTCATAAATCTGCTCTATATGGTGATCAGTGATGTCTAAGAATGTTTAATTCAAATATGGATTCTGCTGTAACAAATGCATAACTGTCAGATCCTCCCCCAGTCTCACTGGCTGGCTCTGGCTCCTCTGATTTTATGAGTTTCCTTTGGAGAAGAGGGTGTTATGAATACAGACCTTGATGATTAAGGAGAGATGGAGTGGAATTGTGGAGTGCTTTTGCTAGGGATGCACTGAGATGACATTTATGATAATGATAACTGATAATTCTTTATATTTGATAGCCGATAACCAATATGTTGGCCGATAAATCTAAATCCAAGTTTTTATATAATGTTTGAGAGCCTGATTACAAAAGTCTCACCATTAAAAACCATGTCCCAAACATAAATCAAACATGTACAGTACAGCAGCCTAGTTTGAACCATTGTAAGTTTTACAATTAATTTTACACTCCTATTACTAAATTTCTTTATAAAAAAAAAAGCCTTACAAATAAATAAAATAATGTTTAAATAAACAAGTCATTGGACAACATTACCTACGTGTAAAGAATCAAAATGCATGTGCCATGGTTATTGAAAAGGGAATAGCCTCTGCACAGACAATAATGAAATGATTTTAATTAAATCCTATTGTTGATGAAAATAATAAGATAAAAATAAAAGTGGTGGTTATTAATAATGATGCATCCATGATTTTGATAAAGAAACATCTTAAATTAATACCACTGTTTCAAATAGCAGCATGTTTGAGCTGTGCGCGCTGTGGCCAAAGAGCTGAATGAACACCGGTAAACTGAAGCGCTTTATTAGCGGGTTAATTAGGCTATCTGATAATCAGATATTTATACGACATAAACATAATATTACAGCTTATATATTCACAAAAAGATGCAAATGCACATGTGAACCTGAACTAAGTACGTGAATCCAGTTGTGGATGCGCTCCATCATGGCGAACTGTGAGCATCTGAAGTGTCTCTGAAGGAAAGGCATTATTTATCGGCTTTACTATATTGACCAAATTTTCTTATCGGGTGGATAACGATAACATAAAAAAATTTTTATCGGCTGATACTGGCCGATATATAGTGCATCTATATCTTAGTTTTTGCTCTGCGCTGCTCCAGGCTTTGGAGGTTAATAGGAATGAGATGAGGGCTGAGATCAACCTCTTCATTCATCTGTGACAGAAGCTCTAGCTCAAAGAACACAGGACACATACACAGTTCATCTGAAACAAAACAAAGGTTGTATAAAAAGCTCATTTATCTTTTTTTATTGATCATATGCATTAAAATGGACTAATAGACATTCAGAACCTAAGCATTTTGTGTTCATTAGAGAGAGTTCACAAGAGTTTGGTCTAATCTCAGGGCGATGTTGGCTTGCTGCAGGTGTCATGCTGGCATTCGTATGAAACTGATTACTTGGCAGACTGTGCGAACAGTGCACTCAGGGTGACTGTTAATCAGTACACGCTCACTCTCACTCACTGTCTCTCGGAAATGGGTAGCCAACTGAAAAAAAAAACAAAACAACCAAAATGTTATGTTGGAATGTAAACTGTTAGAGTTTCAGTTTCATGATCACTTCCTGCGGCTCTACATGGAAAAGAACTGATAGGCAATTGTCTTTTAGATGAGCATACTTGAGTTTGCTTTGTTAAAAATTGATGGCACCAATTGAAGTGCATAATACATTGTTATTTAACAACACATGCTTATTTCACTAGACATGCATAATTTCTCCTAAAGGGATGTTATTTATTTCCCTAAAACACCATGTAACCTTCTGAGACTCCGTCCCTTGGAGATAAGGGATAATTATTTTCTGTAATGGTCATCACTGTCGTTCTGCCTCTCTTCCACCCCCTCTCTTGGGAATGGGAGGAGAAAATGACAAATAAACAAAGTTATAATTACTGTGCCGGTGCACAGTTCGAAGCAACTAATAAGGCAGGCTCACATACAAACACACTCGCATAGAAGTAGACCAGATTCTTCTGGCCTCCTTGCTGAATTCCTGACAGACGTAACATTCTAACCCTCCTCTGTCTTTCTTTCTGATAGAGAAGAATTACCCCCCCCCCCCCCCTA
>NW_015546240.1:148589-155346 GCF_001515605.1 Sinocyclocheilus anshuiensis | reverse complement strand
CCCCAATCCTTCAATTTCTTCCTCCTTGTCCCTCTCTCCTCACACACAGTGGGCTTGTCTCATGATTGCACCACTGCTCATTTGCTTCCCCCAACCGTAAACGCTCAGAACTCCTCTGAGCTTGTCATCCTCGTATGGATGCAATCTGTTATCACGACTGTCTGGGGAAGCCGCCAAGCTACTAGCGTGACCGCCTACTGTCTGACGCCAAACCACCAGCTGAGGATATTATGCGTTATGGGATAGTTCATCCAAAAATGAACATTTCAACATGGCGTTTTGAACATTTGCTCCTATTCATGTCGTTCCGAACCAGAGTAGAACACAAACAAAGACTGGGGCTGTCAGGTTCAAAAAAGCACCAAAGAAGAACCATGAAAGTAGTCCAAGTCTTTTGAAGCCATATGATAGATTTGTGAGAGGAACAGACCAAAAAGTTATTTTTTGAGAACTTTGATTGACAGGCCATGGTCAGTATTCACTTTCATTGTATACAGTTGAAAGAAAGAACAGTGCAGAAGAAAGAAAGTCATATAGGTTTGGAGCTACATGAGAGTAAGTCAGTGATGACAGAATTTCAACTTTTTGATGAACTGTCCCTTAAAAAGAGACTGTTTTAAAGGCATTCTAGTTTAGATGCACCCAGAAAGCAATCAGTTGTACCTGATGGCATCTAAAGAACTTTTTAACTTCATACCACTCAGACTGACTGACTCCTGTTTGAACTGATTTGGGACAAGCTGTCCATTTCTAAGATATTTCTGTGGATAGTGTAAGCGATGAGACATCTTAGATCTGTGACTTCTACTGACACCGTCACAGTCTGTTTTAGCAAACTGTCACTCACGGTGATGCAATCTCTGGTTTTGATGTTGCCTTGAAGCAACTTTTCTAATTAATATCTTCCAGTGTATCGCAAAATCCCCAACAAATCTTGCCCAAGTACACATGAAAACACCGAAAAGCCATTACATTATGAATAACCTGTAGGACCTTCTTTAGCCCTAAAAACAGCAGCCATGCGATGAGGCATTGATTCAGTGAGGTGGCGATTGGTCTCCTGGGGTATCTGGTACCATAATGTCAACAGCAGGTCCTGTGGTTCCTGTTCATTGCGTGGTGGTGATGATGTAGCACAAACCCAATTTTCGATTGGATTCATGTCAGGTGAATTTGGAGGCCAAGGCATTAACAGAAATTCACCATCATGTTCCTCGATCCACTCTTTGATGAATCTGACAGTGTAGCATGGCGCATTATCTTGTTGGTGCCACGATTGGGTGCACTTGGACCGCAATGATGTTCAGATACCTGACAGCTGTCAGGGATTGTGCTATTGGGATAATGGAGCCTAAAGTGTCCCAAGAAAACATCGCCCACAGCATAACCAGCCTGTGTTTGCCCAACAGTGCATCGAGGTGCCATAGCCTCTGTTGGTAATCGGCGTGTTTGTGCTTGGCCATCGATGTGAAGCACCAGGAATCTTGATTACACCAGGCCACTTTCTTCCAATCATCCAGGGTCTCACCACTGTTGAAGCTGCTGGTGATTTGTCGCACTGTGGCCCTCCAGTCGCTGTGAACAATGACCTACAGTCTCTGCTCCCCTCTGGCATCAGTGAGCTGCGGATGACACATGGCTGGACGACTGTTCATCGTTTGGCCATCCGTGCACCACTTTTGATATGTACTCACTACAGTGGCATGTGAATAACCCACAAGGCATGCAGTTTCCGAAATCGTTTCCGAAAAGTTTCAAGGTACCATGCCATCACAGTTTGTCCTTTATCAAACTCTGATAAATCGGCATCTTCTCCCATTCTGACACCGAACACTCTACTGGTGTATATATTCTGCTCTGTGAACTGCATGGTCGGCACCATTTGGTTGCCATGCGTGCTCATTGCTCTAGACTGGGGGTGGTCATAATGAAATGGCTTATCGGTGTGTATCTAAGTAGGTATGTATGTATGAACATGTATCTGTCTGTCTGTCTTTCTTAATTCTACTTTAATTCTAATATTTTTGACTTTCCGAATTCCCCTTCTTACAGTGGTTAGTTCGGTTACTGTGTGACTGGAAAGTGTCTCTCTTCATTACAGACATTCACTCCTCATCAGTCCAGGACAGAAGTGGAGGGATTTGCCACCTAGAGCGAGTGACCTCCCTCACATTTACAGAAGGAAGGAGCGAAAGGAGGATTACTGAGGTAAAATGGGATGTAAGCAAGAGTAAGTGATAAGGGGAGAGGGTGAATGCAGAGTGGAGTGGTGGTGAGAGAAACCAGAAAGATGGAACTGATGACTACAAGGGATAAAAAAAACTGGACCTGCCAAAAAAAAGAGAGAAAGTACTTTTATATTTAGTATTTACATAAGCTCTAGAGCATGGCATCATATCCTGTTGTCCTTATTACGGGGTCTGAAATAATTTTGCATGATTCAAATCTTTAGACTGCCCCTTACGGATCGAATTTCTTTTAAATTTTGAGAGCATCATCATAGAAATTGGTATTTTTGAAGCCATTTGTTGTATTAGTTTTGTTAGCTTCCAAGTCATATACAGTAGTTATGGACTGCACTTCAAAACTTAGAAACTGAGATGAATTTAAGATAAACTTAAAAAGACTTGAGATAAACAGAGGCCTTTAAGAGATTAAGAGATTCTCCCTGTACTCAAACGCACACACTCATACACGCATTACATTCAAGGTTTTACTTTTGGGACTCCAAAGGATGCGCATCAGCTCTCCTGTATAAATTATGTCTCTCTAATAGGCTTTGAGAATGTTTGAACTCCCTGCCATTTCAACAGCAACAATCAATAGATCCTCATGGGCCAGAGCTCCAGTGATCAACAGAAGCTTATTATAATTTCTGAAAGCAAGTTTAGAGATAATATGTTTATATAAACAAAACAACAAGTAAATGTAAAGAGTAATTTGCTCCAAAATATACATTTGGTAATTTACTCACTCCAATGTACTTCAAAAATGTTTGCTGCTGTTTCTTTCCATGAAAAGCTAAAGGAAATAATATGAAGAATAATTTTACTGCTATTTTGTGTTCCAAAACATACAGTTACAGTTTTGGAATGACTTGAGGGTGAGTAAATAATTACAGAATTTTCATTTTATGGTGAACTTTCCTTTTACAGTTTTTCTCAATTGATTTGACACTTCTCCAAAGTAATGTGATTGCTCTCAAAACAGTTAACACCGCCATCTAAACACATGCTTATCATGCTTATACCAAACAGTTCAATTTTACTGCAAAATGAAGCACTGTATTTTTTTTCTTGTAATGCATTTATTAAAAGTAAAACTATGGTGTTCTCTATTGATTATAAAACATATTCATCTATAGATGCACAAATACACTAATGAAAATACATGTTTTTTTGTAAAGTTCTTCAACAGGGATATAAAGTGCTATAGTACATATTCTGTATATAGTGCTGGGAAAAAGTGTTTGCCCCCATCCTCATTTTTTCTGTTGTTGTGTATATCTAAACAAAATACAACACAAAACAAAGGCAACGTGAGTAAACTCATAATACATTTTAATTGGAGCAAAAGCACTTATTCAACATCTGACATCTAGTTTTTTTTATGTGCTTTTCTCATTTTTATTATTATTTTATTTATATTTCTCTTTAGCTTTTGATTTTTTTTTTTAGTTTTAGAAATGTTTGTACTTAAACCTATTTTATTTCAGTTACTTGCCAAGGAAAAAGTTAAAGTTTTTCATAATTACTTTATATTTTATTTGACGTCATCTTTATTTCAAATAATGTGAATTATTTTAATACTTTAATTTTGGTTAACAATAACAACACTGGAATGACAGTGATTAAATGTTGTTGACAATGATATTGACAACTACACTGCATTTGCAAATAAATACTTTGAGAAAAAGGTTATGCATCAATTTACTAAATTCAGCCTTTAATGTTGTAACTTTAACCCCCAATATAAAGGATTTCATATCACGTACACAGTAAACAATAGGGGGCTGTCAAATCTGTGGCAAAATCATTTCAGTGAAGGCTGCTCTCAACCTTGAGCTGCTCTTAGCATCCTGTCAATTTTGATGGCCTATGGAGGCGAAGAAGAGAAAAGGCCAGATAGAGCTTTTGTTTTATTTCTGTGCAGAACTTGAGGACAAATAAAGTGAAGGAGAGAATGTGTAACTGCATCTTTGAATGCCCACCAGTCACTAAGATGATTTACTTGATATTTCCCAGCTCTCATCACAGTTCACAAATAAAAGATAAGCCAGAAAATAATCGCTACAGGTTGGAGTCGTCTTTAGACCTGTGCCATTATTGTGGTACACATGGACCTAAATGTGCACACAGACATTAAAATGATTGTGTTTGTGTTGAACGAAATAACTGCTCTCCCACAGGTGGCGTGATGTATATGTGAGCATTTGCCTTGAGGTTTTGCCATAGGCACGGACAGATGGACCAACCAGTCGGCCAGACCGCTTTCACAGGGCATGAGGGGGAAAAAACAGTGTTTCTTTATTTACTTACTGGTTACCTGAGGAAATGTCATGTGGAAATGTTATAACTGACCTTGCTAGCTTTCCAAAATACTTTGGCGAATCCAAACCACTGACCCTGAACTCAGTTCTTCTAAAAAGTGACTTTGGGTCACGGTATTCATCTGATTTTTTTCCACTTAGTATTTTGAGACATGTCTACTTTTAAGAATTTTATTGTTGCTTTTCCTTTTCTCTTCAGTGATTCGGCTCTGACTTCTGCAGCGTTCTGGCAGTTCTTGGGACTGAGATGTCTTGCTCTTCCTCCCCTTTCCCTTCATTCCACTAACCTCCCACACTTCAGGCTGTTCGGCATCCTGCATTTCTACGTTCAACATCCCTCTATTTGTCCACTCCATCCACATCTAGTATCTCCATAATGATGAAAACCACAGCAAACACCCGCCCCGCTGAAAACATCAAACAAGAAAATTTATCCTTGGGTAACTGCGGTATGACCATGGGGGTCAATGGTTTCCATTAAAAAGTGTGTGTGTGTGTGTGTGTGTGTGTGTGTGTTTTATAATTTCTTAGGAAGTCTAAAAGGAATTGAGACACCAGGGTGCATTCAGTTGAGCGTAATGGCTGCTTTTGTTAAAGATTGAAGAATGTTGCATCTGAGACAGTGTGTCAGTGTGTGTTAGACTCCCCTCTTCTCTGTCTATGTATTATTCAGTGTGTGTGTGCACATACCCAGGCTACACTGAATTTGAAGGCTCATTACAGTGAGGTCAGAAAATTGTTTGGCCACTGCGGGTGGTCAAAAATAGTGCTCACATCAATTTAACAAAACAGAACTGATATGAAATCACAAATCAGTACTTTTAAGATGGGCTTCCTTGTTACTAAGATGAAATTTATGTCTCATTGCTGTTTGAAATGTCAACTTGTCCAATCATCACAGATTTTTATATTATTTTTTAACATTTGTTCCAGACAATACCAAATTATTTCCATTATTTTCATTTCTGCACAAAAGAAGACAGTTTTTACTGATTTAGGTAAGGCACATCTGGCTATTCAGAGCATCTTGCCATTTCCTTGAGAAATCTGTGGTGTTGCATTAGTCTTATAAATTAGTGCAAGAGCAAAGTAGATAGTGATAAGCAATACCAGCTGTTCCATTGGCATGCATACCCTCCCTCAAAACCCCTTCTGAGACTAAATTTTGGATGAAGGGAGTGTAATAGGGGTATGCAGAATATATATATATATATATATATATATATATTATAATTTATTGTTTTAACATACAAATACAGTAAACAAGGTTATATTCAATTTAAAACAACTGTTTTCTACTTTAAGATATTTTAAAATTGAATTTATTCCTGTGATGGCAAAGCTGAATTTTCAGCAGTCATTACTCCAGTCTTCAATGTTACATGATCCTTCAGAAATCACTCTAATATGCTGATTTGGTGATTTCTTATTTTTATCAATGTTGAAGTTGAACACAGTTGTGCTGCTTATTATTTTTTGTGGAAACCATCTTCCTTTTTTCAGGAATTATTTGACAGCATTTATTTGACAGTTTTCTTGTAACAATGTAAAATTTTTACTGTCACTTTTAATCAATTTATTTGCTGAGTGATTTTGTTTAAGAAATTTCACTGACCCTATACTTTTGAACAGAAGTGCATAGTGTTATCTATTTGTCCTTATGTTCCTCAGTTGAACCTAAAAATTGATTTTCTTGTAGTAGTTGACAATGCAGGTGACCCTCTAAATGGATGTGACTTTCATAAGTTTACTATTGATTGCCATAATTGATTTTTGCTCAAAGCTGTTTAAAATAAGTTGGCGTGTCAAGTTCATGAAACAATATTAATTCTGAGACAAAGCCTTGTTGCTAAAAAGAACATTATTTAGTGTATTTGGTGTAATGAAATGTGTTTATGTGGTTTTAGACAAATTTATACTGTCTTTTTACGCAATGCATTGCATCGCGCCTCGTAAACATAAAACAATGTCTGCATTTGTGATCGGATAAATGACAAACTACAAACGCTACTCTACACTGCTCAAAACTTGTGTTTGAATCGTCCGTGGCAAATTCTTTAAATATAAAAAACTTACTTACAGTCTTTGAGTCAAAACAGCCAACATTGTAGTCTACTCTACCAGGATCAGGGAACGTCCTCCATAAAATGTGCTGCACACATCTGAATATTTGGGTTGAAGTGTTCTGGAACAGTGTTGTAAATACAA
>NW_015546240.1:146815-148303 GCF_001515605.1 Sinocyclocheilus anshuiensis | reverse complement strand
ATGCACCAAGAGCTTGTAACACTCCAAAGAGAAAGGAAAATTTGAAATCGCATCATATGACCCCTTTAATATAATCAGTAAGAGTGTGTAATGTTAGCAGTTTAGCTCAAGCAGTATTTTCAAATCTTAGACCATTCGGTAGTCAATCACTCTGCATGTAACCATGAAAACTATGAGCACTTTTGCCATCTTGTGAAATAACCTGCATGATAAGGAGGTTTGTTCTCTTTTCAGGAGGGATGATCAAATCAGCAGAGAGTGCAGATGTGGCACTCCATCTACAGCTGGCCAGATGCCTAGAGGTAAAACCTTGAGCCTCAATCTTTTCTCTTTTAGCTGTATTATTTGAAGTACAGTAGATGGTCCTGATCTATAATCAACAACCACTACAAAAATCATAATGCAGACTGATGCCATTAACAGTTGAGCTAATAAGGTATGGTAAAATGTGCTACATGCCATGTTGCCGCTCTCAGCAGCTTGTTTTTGTAAAGTAAACAGTGGATACATATTATAGTTTCATATGTAGGACAAACATGCAATCTGAATGAAGACTAAATAGAATTACAGATAAAATTACATCCATGATTTTTCATATGTTTAATCAATGCTGAATGAATTTTAAGCTGTTCAGTTTGTAGTCCTAAAATCCAGGGTAAATTAGCATTTTTGAGCCATGGGTTTCTTCAGGATATTCGAATTGTTTTAGAATAACAATTTTCCATTTATGAGTAAAAGGACTGTGGTTAATGTTACTGTAAGAGACCTAACATTTTCTTCTACAGCATAAATTACACACTTGATGCACAATGTGAAATTTTAAACTGCTGCGTGCTTTAGAAACTATTATAGAACTACTTTTATGTGCTGCACATAATGCAAATAAAGTAATGTAATTGCAAAATTCATGTTTGAGGTATCACTGTATGTTGTTGAAGTCTCTTTCCGCTATTTTGAAAACCTATTAGAAATTCCAGAGGGAATGCATGGTGAATTAGCCTTCAGGGTCGGCCTGCAAATTGATGACATGACTGAACAGCTCTATTCTGTCAAAAGGAATCTCTCATTTAGACATGCAGAACAACCAACCACACCTTTTGTACATTGCAAAAACAAAATGAAGAAAATGTTTCTTGTTTAGTTGATACAAACTGCCTCAAACAAAATCCTAATATATTTCAAAGATTCAGTGTCATGAACCATGCAAACTTTGACAAGTGCAATAACTAGTTATTTTCCCATGCTGGCAGTGATGGTAGCAACGGCACATTTTATTGTCAGCAAGTACTGCAGTCTGCTGTGTTGTTGTGAATTTTACAAAACTTTGAACTTAACATTTAATGGTATTATTTAGAGTAGTCTGCAGTTTCTGATAAAGCATAGATTGTCACAGGCAGACAGAACAAGTTGTGCTGCTACAATATGTAAGAGATGAAAATAAAAAATAAAAATATACAAAAGTTTATGCATTGTATGCACCATTAAATC
>NW_015546240.1:141520-146805 GCF_001515605.1 Sinocyclocheilus anshuiensis | reverse complement strand
AATTAGAGCTGTGCAATTAATCGATTGCAATTAATTGGCCTCCAACAAGTATGAAAATCCAATAATCGAGATAAAATGGTTATTGTGCCCCACTAAAGGACATTTGTAGCTGTAATAAGATACAAAGGAAGTTTAATTCTTACATTGAAAACTATGCTGTTTTATTTTACATTTGATTATTCAAATTGCTGTTGCAGCCTGTTAGCGGAATACTTTAGACTTGCATAAAAAAAATAAAAGCACTGTTTGTTTAATTTGTATTTTTTTCCTTTGGATTTGTCCTTTGCTTTATTGTTTTTATTGTATTATTGTCTGTTTAATTATTTTTCCATTTTTGAGGACCTTTTTTGCTAACATGAGTTATTCTAGTTCTCTGCTGTGGTATTGAGAATTGTGAAATTTCACTGGTATCTAAAATGTAGATGTCATGGCAACCTTATTTACAGAAAATATATATTTGATCTATATCGCTAAATAAATAAATAATTCAGATAAAGTTTTGGTTATGGCCCACTCATAATCATGTTATATAATCATGATTAATGATCGAGAACACACACACACACACACACACACACACACACACACCCACCCACAGACAGTTAGGTTTAAGGTTGGGTTTGGAGTTTCTTATCAGTATACCAATATATCATTTAATTTCTGATTTGACATCTAGTTGGTGGTTAGGGATTGGGTTAGGATGTTTATTTGACAGTAAAGTTGTTCCAGGATTGAAAGAGGAACACTTACTTGGCAAAATTATGGTTATCAAAAAATGAGAGGATGATGGTCACCTTGATCACCTTGAGATGAATATGATGATTGAGATGAACGGTCTGCCCACTGGTTTGCATCCTTAAAAAGACTGTTGTGTTGATGTGATCAAACTCTATGGACAAAAGACAGCAATGGGAGAGAGAGTGTGCCCTCAGAACTCCACTCCACTTTTCTCTCACTAACAGGTTTTACATGTAAAAAAAAAAAAGAATAATAATTTGAAGAATACGCTCACAGTCATGTACTCCCACATGAGATGAAGACTGCAGTAAATATCATTAGCCTAATAAAAGCTGCTTTATTTTACACTAAATACTACACAAAATATACATTTACATGGGAAATTCTGCTCATTTTCTCTTGTTATTGCACACTGTTATTCAATGTATCATGACTGTGAATGTTTTTCAAATGCTGTTCTTTTGATTTTCCTCTCCATCAAAGAATACTGAAAAAATGTATCAGTTTCCGCAAAAATATTAAGCAGCACAGCTGTTTTCAACATTGATAATAGTAAGAAATCTTTCTTGAGCACCACATCAACATATTAGAATGATTTCTGAAGGATCATGTGACTGAAGACTGAAGTAATCACTTCTTTTAAAATATATTTAAAATAGTCATATGTCACAAAATTACTGTTTTAATTTATTTTTCATCAATTAAATGCAGCCATTTAAAAAATCTTAAAAGTGTATAAATGATCAAGTGTATAAATGATCAATATACAAATAAATCATATTAAAATTAAAAATGATAAAGCATGAAATGCACTTATGCACATATTTTCTCATGTCTGTTTCCTTTCACAGCACAGCATAGTCATTTTCATTGCGTTATTTTCCTCTGGTTCCAGAGTGATCGCTGCATGACATTTACGTCTCAGGTGACTATCTCAGAAAAGAATTGTCAATTTATGTCAAAGCAACTGCAACTGAGATGAATGGGAATGCTAATGATCGCCTCTCTCCAAGTATTATTGATTGATTTGCTGGTTCAGCTGTGTTTGATTAAAATCAGAAACCGAATTCTGCATGAAGACAGATCCTCCTCATTTAAATGTTGTTCCTATATTGCAAGCCATGCCAAACCATTTTGCAGCTATTCAATATCGCAAATCAAATGCAAGCTCTGCTCTTAAGTGCCCACTCACATCCTGCCTCTCTGTCCAACATGTGTAGCAAGTCAACATTAGCATTAGTGCTATGGCTCAGTTACTCTTTATATTCCCAAGAGGTGTCAGAGAGGTTTTGTTGCCACCATGTATTCCACATCTGATGCCCCCTTCCATTCCCCTGTTTGATATCAGATGACTGGCAGAGTGATTTAAGCTCCTCTAATGGCATTTCAGAGTAGAGTGTCCAGCGAGCACCATGATGGATTCCGCTCCCGCCCATCTGAACTCAATTTGGAGGCAATCCAAAAACACTGGGTTTGTTTTTATAGGTGATGATGTTCTATCGGACCTCTGCCTCTGTGTGCCGCTCACTGAATTTGATAGCCCTAACATGGAAAATGAGATTTCCACTCTCGTCATCTGTTTGTCAGCGGAGGCCGTTCAGCAGCGGTAATGTTCCTGATTAGATGTTCCTCACTATCTGTCCCGCAGGCTGGTTACACCCATCCGGATTACCTGATAGAATGGGACGGAATCCACAAATGGATTCTCTTGTGAGAAATATCAGTCATAAGTGTTGCTTATATTGGGGATGAGGAGGAATTTGCGTCATAGATTCCCAGAGGGTTTTCACTGCCACTGACTTGATTGTGTTTGATTGTCTCTGAGGGCTTCTCCTGCCACTCTGATTGAGGTGAATGTTGCCACTGTTGTAAAGTATCATCTTCCTTTTTACTTTCTTTGTGTGTCTGTACACCAAGGCAGGACAAATTTGGAAGCTGAGTAATGCATTTCAGTTTTTTTTTTACAATAGCTAGAACCAATTTCTCAATACGTCACTTTTTTTTAAAAACTCTTCACACAGTTCTCTTTCAGCTTGGCACAGCAGTTAATTTCACATTCAAAATTCACCAAAACTACCAAAAAAACTTCATGCATGTTTCAAATCAATAACACCAGGAAAGGTTGCCACCCAACAAGCACACTTAGTCACTCATAAAACAATGATTTAAAAAACACCAAAAAACAGGTTTTTATTTGTAAACTTTATTTTCAAAACAAGCATGGCACCTCTCAAATGTTTAGAATTTGCTGCAGTTTGTTACATGTCCACATTCATATTACATTATAAAATTATTCTTAGTGTTTTTAGTGTTTTTGCTTTTCCTTTCAAAGCTCTTCAAACGGTGAGCACAACAGCAGTCTATGTGGGCTAAACTGTGGATCATATCACTGCTTCGGCACAAAATGTATTCAGTGACAACGTATTTAAAAATTACATTAATTCTTTTCTCATTTAGACACAACCATTACCAAAACTATCTCTACCCATAGGCCAATTTGCACATTTACATATTAGTTTAAAACTGTTAAACGTAAGCATTTTACAAAAGAAGGAATTGTATAACGAACTGTTGTTAATGTTTTTCAGGTCACTGTTTTGTGAGTAACAAAGTGTGCATGTTAGGTGTCACCCTTTGTGTTATGGAAGAACAAGTTTTGATTTGAGACATGTATGAAGTGTTTTGGTAGTTTTAGTGCATTTTGACAGTAAGATTAACTGCTGTGCCTAGTTGAAAGTTGGTTGGAGTAGAGTTTTGAAAAAGTGTATTCAGATATGGGTCCTAGCGATTGTAAAATACTGTAAGTTGTCCTCTATTCTAACAGATGGTTATGAAATTGAAAGACTATGTAGGTGTTCACCTACATCTAATTGTTTTGATAGTATTTTTTTAGATTTGGAGTATATTTAAATATGGTATTATCGTAGAAATGTAGCAGATTTCTGTCTTCTTCAGTTTTGTATTATGTTAGGATTTGAAATTTAAGGTAACAGTTTTGTATGTAAACATGCAAATTGGCCTGTACATATAATTTAGGTGGTGTTTTTGTCCAATGTAATTGGAAAAAAAAGTAGTCACTGAATGCATTTTGTTCCAAAGCAATGATAAGCGATCCACAGTTTAGCCCACATAGACTGCTGTGTGTGTGAAGAGTTTTGAAAAAGTGACCTAAAATATTGAGAAATTGGTAAAAAAAACCAAAAAAAACAAAAACTGTAATGTGCCCTTTTCTGACATTTTTTTTGAACAGAAACTGAGATCTTCTCTTTCCTCCAAAATTATTTCATCATGCAATTATCAGTTTTTGCTATTTTTTTCCCCTAGTGACAAGGAATGTATGTTTCTACACCAGCACGTGATCCACCATCTCAGGCACCATTGCTCGACTTATTTATTTTCCCAGTGTCAAGGCGAGAGCATCTCTAATGGTGATGCATTGAAGCTTCTTTGAATGGCAATTTGTTTCCACCCCTCCCTCTGGCTTTTCAATTCAAGATATGTGATAAAATATGACAGGTGACAAGCGTGTTGATTTGCGCAGTTTGACTGTATTGTGAAGCAAGCATCTTTATCTCCATGATGTGGGTGGGTTATCAAAATTGAAGCACGTATAGCGCTGGCCCACGAATCTCTATAGTGGCATCATAATGAGTCTTCATTTGAATAACAGCCGTGAGAAGATGAAGAGATGCACACACTCCAACAAAGGCTGGTAATTAAGCACATCATTGAGTGGCGGATGTGGATTTAAATGAGGTCTTAGTAGAACACCTAACCTACTTATTTCACCCCTGATGGATAAGAAAAGTTTAGCCAATGTGCGATTATTTTCTTTGGCAGCTTTTCTGTCTTACGTTCCAACTTTGTTATTGGACGAATAATATATATAATTTTTAATGGTGATTACATTAATTGTGGTTACCTGCATTCTATATTCAGATAACCATTCTGCAGAAAGTTTCATTTCTGTCACCTGGTGACACAGACAAGCAAATGTCTTGCCAGAAAATGCCAATTGTTGCAATTTAGTCATTTTTTAGAAGGAAAGTTTTCTGCTCAATTTTCCATAAAATTTGTGCGACATAGGTGTCATGTTTGTTAGTGAAGTTTTGTTCCCAAGTGTATAATTCGCCGCGGGAGTTTTGCTTGTTCATTCTCATGAGTGTTTACATTCCTCCGCAAGCACACTTGAGCTCAGCTTTACAGAAACTCGCTGATCAGATCACAGACACAGAACAACAACACCCAGAATCCGTTATAATCATTCTTGGGGACTTTAATAAAGCAAATACACACTGGAAAAGGAGATCAGAGTAGCAAAGAGGAATTATACTGGAAAGCTAAAGAAACAATTATTTTCGAGTGATCCTGCTTCAGTGTGGAAAGGTCTGAAAGACATCACCAATTACAAGACATCATCCCCCAGCACTGTGGAGAATCAACAACTGGCAGACGATCTGAACGAGTTTTATTGCAGGTTTGAAAAAACACCCCACACCCGCCCTGAACACCTCTCCACACAACCATTCACACCTCCAGCAACCCCC
>NW_015546240.1:123896-139901 GCF_001515605.1 Sinocyclocheilus anshuiensis | reverse complement strand
TGGAGTGGGACACTCACATAGACTCCATTGTTAAAAAGGCCCAGCAGAGTTTGTACTTCCTTCGCCAGCTGAGGAAGTTCAACCTGCCACAAGAGCTGCTCAAACAGTTCTACTCCGCCATCATTGAATCCGTCCTCTGTACTTCTATAACTGTCTGGTTCAGCTCAGCTACCAAATCTGACCTCAGAAGACTACAGAGGATAGTCCGGACTGCTGAGCGAATCACTGGTACAACCCTCCCTTCTCTCCAAGAACTGTACTCATCCAGAGTGAGCAAAAGGGCTAGCAAAATCACTCTGGACCCCTCACATCCAGCACACTCCCTCTTTGAACTGTTGCCATCTGGTCGACGCTACAGAGCGCTGAGCACCAGAACGGCCAGGCACAGGAACAGTTTTTTTCCTCAGGCAATCCATCTCATGAACACTTAACAATAATCGTGGAACACACAACACTAGTATACATTATTTATTTAACACACATACTTATTTACATTTCAAATTTGCACATATCATACCTGTACATACAAAATTGTCTATATTATATATTGTGTTTTTGCTTTTTTGTACATTGTCTATTTTGTATATTTTTATATTAATCTTTTTATTATCTGTGTCCTGTCTTGTCACTGTCATTCTGTTGCACTGTGGAGCTTCTGTCACTAAAACAAATTCCTCGTATGTGTAAACATACCTGGCAATAAAGCTCATTCTGATTCTGATTCTGATCATTCCTTGTGTGTGCATTATTCATTTCATGACTCTTTACAGACCTTCAACCCGACACCTTGAATGTATGTGTAACCTTCTTACCTTCCTTAATTGATTTCTCAGTTTGACAGCTCTACTAAAGACCACTGACTAATTGATGAACACATCATTTATGGGACGTTTGGCTCAAGCTGTAACCCAGCACCGCAGAGTCAAGTCTTGACACGGGGTGGACAGGAGGGGATGATGGCTTTGGGAGGAACAGTGGCCCACGGAACACGTTCAGCTGTCAATGTCAAGTAAGTGGCAGATTCACTCAAAGTGCAAATTCACTAACTGCTGCGCCACTTCAGCGTAAAATCCTTCATACTATCCATAATGCAGTTTAACCAGCCACAATGTGTTTTCAGAGACCCTAGGTAAGGTAAGACCAAAATAACAGAAGTTCCTTATTTTGATAAGATGTGATTGCATAGGCGCAAAGTTTTAAAAACGTGCTAAAAAATTCTGCTAGTTTAATTTAAGTAATTTTAACAAGCTAATATTATTTTTTTTTGTTTTACTCATTTTTATGACATGTTCAATCAACTTAAATCTGTGAAACAGAATAAAAGAAAATAGAAAAGGTCTTTTAGAAAACAAGAACGTTTAAAAATTGTGTTGGAACTACATGAATAATTTTCTGTTGGAATTAACCGAAATTGGACAGGGAATTTCTAGTTCCCAGCATGCTTTGCATTGGATTGAATAGAGCAAATGATTGAAATAAGGTGTTATTTTATGGGTTTTTGAACAAGATGAGAAAAAAAAGAATAATTGTTAGTGTTTAATGTTCTGTTATGTTGGGATTTTGAGGAGTTTATATTATGCTGTAGTTTGGGAGGGTTTCTTTGGGGACCACTGAGTGCAGCAACTGTTTTAACTCTTCTGGATCAATTTTTCATAACCTAGGGTTAAAAGCAGATAATTTTCTTTCAACACTGTAAGAGCGAAACTTTGCTTTTCCTTAGTCTGTGTTTTTCATAAAAGCATCAAATACACAAATGTATATCTAGTGTATCACTTAGAAAAAGCAAACTAAGAGAGGTTTGTTTATACTACTGTTCAAAAGTTTGGCTTTGGTTAGATTTTTTTGAAAACATGTTTTCGAAAAAAGAGGTGCTCGAGTAACAATTGTTATTATCATCATCACAGTTGTAAACAGTTGTGATGCTTAATATTTTTGTGGGGACATTTTTTTCAGGTTTCTTTGGTGAATAGAAAGGTCAAAAACACAGCATTTATTTGAAATATAAATCTTTTGTGCCATTCTACATGTCTTTACTGTTATTTTATAAATCAATGTTGTGCTTTGGTTTGCTGAAAAGAGCATTCGCTTCTTTCCAAAAAAAAAAAGTAACCCCAAATGTTTAAACGTAGTGTGTGTTTAATGTGTTTAATAATGCATAGTATGTGCAAATAAACAATGCTATCAGCAGTTGCAGATAATGTACAGTGAATAACTCCGTCATCCCTGTTCTTTGTCAGGATTTGTCCGTCAGCCTGTCTATCTGTGATCATCTGGACTGGTACTTTTTTCAGCACCTTAAACATGGGAGTGCTGTTGTTGAGCAGCTGCTAACACCCTCCGACTCAAACCCCACACACACCGTCTCTAACTGGCACAGTCAATTAGATGTATTTCAAAGTAATACGCTGATCAGTCTCTCTCTTTTTGTCCACCTCTCCCCAGCAGCTTTAACAGTTTGTCTTTCCCAGAGGTTCAAGTCTGTTTAGTAGCTACAGTCCAGGCCTTAATTAAAAGTATATTAGATTTCGCTGGAAGGGTCAGTGCAGAAAGATGGCACAGTATGAAAATATTGCTTCAGAGAGCATGCAGAGAAAGAATATCCTAGACAGCTGTCACTGACAGTGCAAGTTATTAAATTCTTTGTTTGATCATTGCAGACTATAAACCAACTCATATGACATAACACACACACAAATATATGGATGCAAATATATATAACTACACACATTGTGCATATAGTGACATACTGCAGTTCTTCCTTGGCTTATGGTTGTCTGTGTTGGCTAGGGTCCATCAGATGTGACTATACAGGCATGTGACGGCTCTTGTTATGTATGTTCATACAAAACAAATTCTTGACCATATGAGAGATTATAAGTGGTGAATAAACGGAAGTCCATGGACCGAATTCGTGACAGTAGTGAATCATGCATATGTACTTGGTTGATGGTTTTGACTTCAAACTTCAAACCTATATATCCAGCTTGTAGAATCCAAAAACCCAACGTAAAAACTGGTCTTGGAAAGAATGACTCTAATAAAAATGAAATGTGTTGGGTGGTAGAACAACAATGTTGTACAACCATTGTTTTCGTTGATGACATTGTATCCTATGCACTTAATACAACTGATGTATTTTCACAGCACTGCAAACACTTTATGATGTTTTTTGCTCATCTCTTTGCAGCCTTTTAGCCTTGTCATTACAATGTCCAAGCGTCAAAATATTTTGGCCTCGAACATCTTTCAAAGTGTACCAATAATATAAAGTGGGATAAGTGAGAGAAAGATAATTCAGTTTTTTCTTTTTATATTTTTAACAATTATTATTATCATGTATGCTGGGCTAAATGGAAGTGTCTTCCATTTAGAATTTGAAATACTATGAATAATCACAATTTTCTTGAAATGTTTGACAATGTAGAGAATTTGATAATGTAGACAAATAATGTACCACAAATACTTTAATGTGGTCTGGTTGTACTTTGGTATTTTCACAATGTTTTAAAAATGTCTTATTCGGATATACAGGTTACGTTTTTCATATTCATAGTTTGGTTTTGTTTTCATGGTATATTGGCATTTTAAATATATTTAAAGAATAACTGCAATGTAGATATTTTCACAATGTTTAAAAAATGTTTATTTTAAAATGGCCTCTAGGGTTTTTTTTTCTTCATGTTTTTAAAATGCTGAATTGTAACAACCTAACTCCAACCCAAATGCAACATTGTGAAATGTTTAAAAGCATTTTGTATTTCTTGGGAACCACTTAATGTGCAATTTGACAGGCTAAGCCATGATCAAACATTAAATATGTCACACAAAATTACCAGCTGTTTAAGTGAGACAGGATATAAAATGTCAAATACAGTCTGATGATTTGTAGTTTTATTAAAGGTCACTGCTATAGCTGCTATATAACTATGCTGTGCTAGATAATATCTCAGGTTAAAACCTATAGAATGAGTATACACTAGAATGTCAGAAATTAGTCAAAAGCTATGGGAGGAGTCACTGCAAATTAAAATCTAATGGGAGTAAGTCTATTTTAATGGCTGAGAACAGCAGAGTCTGATTTTCTTAGCACATATTTTTATGTCTACATTAATATGTGATTTATAGTGTTGGACCAATGAGAATATGCAGATATATGGTTTTGAACCAATGATATTTCACTAGGTGGGTGGGGCTACAGTGCAATGTGACAGAAATAGAAACCAAGCCACCAATGAAATGTCAAAATGTCTCAGTTGGTTGACAAAATTTCTTTAACATGTAAGAGTTATCTGTATCCAGTACGTGAGCCTGAGGGTGTAAATGAAGGCGGTCCTGTCCAACCCACATCAGGATGATGCCTCAATTCACTGTGCCACCACTAACTCATAGGCCATGGATGAGGAGGGATACAAGTAAGAAAAGGTGGCAAAAGATAATTAGAGATATAAAGAAGAGGATATGGAACTATCAAAAAAAAAACAAAAAAACTTACTAACAAAGAGGAGGAGAGAACTTCTGAAAGGACAAATAATAAATCGGGCATGTTACAAGAGCACACATGACCTAACATGACTCCAAAACATAAAATCCTGTGACATAACTCACAAAGCATGACAAAAAAGATCAATGAAAATCAATAAAGTTCTTTTAAGAACAACATAAATGCTTATTGAGTTTCATTGATTATCAGTGAAAAATACACAAAGGACTCGATCACTGATCACCTTAATTGATTTGAACAAATAAAGTAGCTGGATTTTTCTTAATTTTTACACTTTCTTTTATCTAAACTGAAATTTTGGCTGTGATGTTCTTGTACAGTGAGCGTGGCCATATTTCCTGTCAGTTGTTTCATCAGTTTCCTCTGACTGAGGTGAGACTGACGAATCACCAAATGTTTTTCCACTGGTGATGTGCTAATAAATTCATCCATGCGTTCTGATCTTTTCTCAGTCCTAGGAACACAAGCACTCTGCCTCATTCGCTTTGCAGAGAGGTGACTCAGTTGTGCTGATGTGTGAAGAGGATCTGTAATTGATGTTAACCACGCTGGGCGCTCAGCCAGAGCATTCCACCCAGATGCCCACAGGTGATTGGCCAGTGTGACTTGGCAGCTCGGATCCAATCAAAGGGGATGCTGTGAGTGACCTTGGCAGATGGTCAGAACCAAAGCTGTATCAGCTGCCTCGAGGCGATTTTTAAGGCATTTCCCCATTTATTCACTCCTTCTTTTCTCTGTCTCTCCCTCCTTTTATTTGTCATCCTCCATCTTTCTGTCTCTCTGTTTGGTGATTTATTTAAAGAGAAGATATTGCTTCTGACTCTAATATCTTCTGAGGGAGACTGTTTTTAATTTTTTTCCCGACGTGCATAAGGACTTCTCATATCGAAATATTAACCCCTATTTCAGGATATAGATGTGTTTCTTATGCATGTGTGTACTTCATACAAATGGTTAGGATTTTTTTTTGGGACTACATAAATATTTTTTGCCATTACCTGATACTGGCAAGGGATTTTTTGTTCCCAGCATGCTTTGCATGGCAAATAAATGTTGAAATTAAGCATTATTTTATGTGTTTTTGAGCAATATGAGAAAAGGGGGAGACTTGTTCGTTTTTAATGTTCTGTCATGTTGGGATATAGACTAATTTTGTTATGTTTGGTGGTTTGAAGGTTTCCAGTGTGGTGAAGAATGGAGCTTGTACTCTGGTTGAGGAAGGGTTCATTTTGTTGTTTTAGTGAGAAGCAATTAATATGCAAATACTATTGAAGAAACCAGATTTCTCGTACTTGCTGGCCAACACCATACATTACATAAGGTAAACAATAATTTTAGGATGCTAATATGTGCAGGATGGAGATTTAGTTGGGTTACTTCGAGGACACATGTCATTTTATTGTGTTTTAGAGTTTAATTAAGAATGGGTTAAGAAAACCCATTTATAATATGTTTAACTAAATGAAGTTCAAGAATTATTATTATTAAGAATTATTTTCGAGGAATCTGCAATAGTTATTTGAATCTCTTAATGACATGTTCTTCTATAATGCTAATGACCTTCAATTGAACACCATTATGGTCTCATGTGGAATGTGTGTCATGACAACACATAATCATAGCCCTTTAGCTCAAAGAAACAAAGTGTTAATTAAATTCATATCATGACAGAAAAGAGGAAAAAGAGAAAATCATAGATAAACACCAAAAAAGACATACCATATAAAATGCTAATGAAAAGCGGATGACAGACTAAATGCTAATTGATATCCATCAGCGTCGTCTAGCGGTCCAAATGGCCATCCATTACCCACATGAATGTGAGTCTGTGACGATAAGGGAGAGACAAATGGAGCCAGTACCCAGCGGAGCTTTGCTATTAAATTAAGCAAAAGCTCCATCATAGCAGCCTCACACACAAATGATGAGTGAGAAGAGAGGAGCAGTTAAACCTGTGAGGCAACAATTACATGACTGACAGCAAGAGAAGCTCAGAGGTGCATCTGAGTGAATCTTAATCTGAAAACTGTTCTCTCTCATTGCCTTTCACTCTGTTCTTTAGCTGTTCTCTAATCACTTTAGTTTCAGACGCTTCAGTAAATATTACTCATCCACCTGCCCTCTCAACTTCTGCTCTTCTTATCTGTCCTTCTGTCCTCTCCCTACACTTGAGCTTTCTCTCAGCCTCGTTCTTGCACAATGAAGACCTTGAAGACCTTCTTGAAGACCTTTCTGAGTTTGGTTAAGATTTAAATTTTAGTGTTAACTTTTTATGTTAAATATTTGGTGCTTGATAGGGCCGAACATACAATGAAATACCAGTGGAAATGGTGGAAGGAAATGCAGGACAAGATGTGTTGGTATTGTTAAAGGGATAGTTTTTCTGTGTATGGCAGAATTGTTGTCACAATTATATTTAAATACAGGCCTTTTTCAGTTTCAGCAATAAAATGCACATTTACAAATGTAATCTTGACAGTAGTGTAATCAGCAGTTTTGGAGATTTTAGTATTTTCCCATAAGCGTTCTGTGTTCAGCTCTTCAGTGTGGTAACTAACAGATATTAGACCTAATAGTTAACGTTTTCTTGCACAAATTCAGTGTACTATAAGATCTCCAATCCACCTTTTTCCTAACTAGCCTACTGCATTTAAATTATGGGAGGCACTTCCGGTTTGGGGAAGTCAAGAGAATTATGTAATGCTTGGTAATTAAATTTGACATGGTATAACAGGAATATCTATGGCAAGAGCTCATTTCAGTCTGCTGCATTCTTTTTCGCTTGATTATTTTTCCTTTTTCCACTGTATTCCGCTGTAACTAGCCTATATAAAAAAAGACAACATATACTGCACATTTGTGGTATGCTCTGTCCATTTTAATAGAGCACACCACATAGTCGGATGAAATTAATTTGTTTTTACACTTAAATTTCCATGGTTTAAGAGGGTGAGTAGAATAATGTAACCTCATTGTATCCAGTTCTTGAAAATGCAAATTTTTGCGTTTATAGAGCAAACATTTCGCAGACTGATACAGTTTAACAGAAGATACTCCCATAATTCGCACACAGTGTCATGTGGTGTAGGAAAAAGGTGGATGGAAGGTGTGTTCACGCCATGTCGTAATTACTGTGATTACGAGATACCAACTTGTAAAAAGATTTCACGTCTACGTAGAACTCGTAATTACAACTTGTGAACTGGGAGTTTTCTGAGAGCTACAACTTGTAAGCCTACTACTACCAACTGACCACCTCAGATTCATTAGGCGCTCTGTTTAAGCATTGATAGTGTGATAGTTCTGAGTCCAAGGGTGTGAACAGCTCCAAGTAGAACATCACATTTTGTCATCTCGAAATCACAGTAATTACGACATGGCATGAATGCAGCAAGAGAACCGTGTATGCGCATTACGGACGCACAATAATTCGCTTCAGTCACACAGTATACCTGAGCACTCACTTGGCTACCGGTAACCCGCGCGTTCAAAACTGTTTAAAAAGATTGTGATTTTGTGAGCACGCAACAATGTTATTTCAATGTTACAATGTTAATTACTAATGTTATTTCATGCATTCTGAGTTATTTACACTGTTAAAGAGTTGGATTATCATGCTAAACATCAAAAAACGAGTTGGATGTATTACGGAGTATTTCTGTGTCAAATACACTCCTTCTCGTTTTTTGTTTTTTTCCTTCTCTGATTTTTTTCTTTTCCGAGTATGTCCCTCCAGAAGAGCGCGCACAAACAGCACTAAGGAAAACATATGTACAGTTAATTTCATATCTGAAAGAGACAGGTCTACTAGAATGAATATGAAGATCATAGAATAGTACTTTTTTTTTTCTTTCTCAGCCAGACATTTGTTCAACACTCCAGTCCAGCAGGTGGCGGTAAAGCACCTATTAGCTGGTTTGCCAACCGCCAAAATGCTTAAGAAGAAGAAGAAGAGCGTGTGCACACATCAACCAGAGCAAGAGCAAGAGCAAGAGCATGACCATCAATGTGCTTCACTCGGTTACGGAAGTCGTCTGCAGCGCTGCACAGGACTTGCTCGAGAAGTATGTCTCCAAAGAAGTGTGTTTTTGGTTGTGAGGGAAAGATAAGTCAAGTCAAGTCAAGTCACCTTTATTTATATAGTGCTTTTAACAATACAGATTGTGTCAAAGCAACTGAACAGCATTAATTAGGAAAATAGTGTGTCAATAATGCAAAATGACAATAGTAAACACTAATTTTCCAGTTAAAGACTGAAAAAGTTCATAATTGAATTCAGTGATGTCAACATCCAGCTCAGTTTAAATAGTATCTTTGCAATCAAGTCAACAGTATCGCTGGAAATGAAGTGTCCCCAACTAAGCAAGCCAGAGGTCCTCTGAGGGGTTGGCATCATCTCTTCTCAGGTGTTCTGGATCCAGACTGAAGCTTGTGTAAATCCTAGTCAATCCCGTGGCAAAAAACAGAGAAACAAATAGAAATTATACATATCAAATCAATTTGTGTTATATATTTTCATTTTCATTTTGCAAATTATGCAGCGTTAAAATTTGTATTCAGTTTACATATTACTGTTGGAAATGGCAAATGTAAATTATATAATTTAATTTTCATTTTCCTTTTGCAACAAATTTTGCACGTGTGGGTAATGGAAAACATAAATTTAAATACAGAAATACATTGCCATTTTGAATATTGCGTTGTCATTTTGAATATTGCATTGCCATTTCGCATATTGCATTTGAATTTTGCTACCTATATGCTTCCTTAAGTTGGAGCGGTCCCAGCGATAAAAGATCCCGGTCATGAGCTGAAATCGCAGGCGGTAAGTAAAACTGCATCAAATCTCTGTGTTTTGTTGGCAATCGGCGCGTAAGTCCTCGAGACTCTTTATCTCTGCCCACGGCACGCCTCCAGGAGTTCGACTGTTTTCGGAGAAGTGGTACAACTGTATCTTTCTTTTGTAAATCTGATAAAACTAAAGACTCTTCGGAGATATGAAGGATGCAATACTACTGTATAGGTACTCAAGATTAACATGAGATTGGCCGAAACTGTGTGTGTTATGTCTCCTTTAAGTAAACCAGCAATTGTTGTATGACTACTCGACCATTTTGACCCATCCCTTTAATAATGGGAGGACTCGGCTTGAGCTCAAAGGTCCCACCTGGAATAATTAATTGATGGAAGAAACTTAAATGAAACTGGAGTGGAAGAATTCTGGAAGAGTGAGATAAGCAGCCACTTTTACATTATATTATTGTGAGGTGATTGACAGGATTAGCTCCTCCCTTGTATTAACTAAAGTTAAAAAAGCCCTGCCTCCTTCTCTCCCTCCCTCTCTCTCTCTTTCTCTCTCCCTCTCTCTCTCTGTGACTCACTCAGTGTGTGATGACCAAAAATGTAAGATTAAAAAGGGGGACTCATACCGGGGGCATCTTGCACCTATTTTCTTTGAGGGGGCCACCAGAGGCGGTTCTTGCTCACTTAGTGCCATAGGCAATATGAGACATAATAACCAAAGGAAGAAAACACTTTTAGCTACTTAGTAGTTCATTATTCATTATGTAAGCCTAAGACATGTTAGTGGTAATTTTGTCAATAATGGTAAATAATGTAGTGGACCTGGGTTACACGTCTTGTTTATATGTAGTGAATATATGTGATTTTTATGACATTTTTGTAGGCCAACCTATAAGTTAGCATGACACTGGTTCCTTCTACACAAAGCCAGTAGTATTTTATCATTGACTTTTGGATGATTCCAAATAATAAGCTTCATGACCAACAAAAGTTTATACATTTTAAATATTTTGTTCATCACGATAATCTACACAACTTTTATAAATTTTGAAACCTAGCCTAGAATTAAAAAAAAATTTGAAACCGTCACCAGAAGTAAAAGGTTAAGTCAAACTATTAAGAACTACACCACATTCTCATGACTTCAGTGAGTACATTTACATGGACAACAATAATCCGATTTTAACACTATTAAGACAATACTCTGATTAAGAATCTACCATGTAAACAGAGATTTTTAATTACCTTAATCCGGCTAAAGTCATATTCGAAGTAATCACATTATTACCGTCGTGTAGGACTTTTCGCCGCATTTTGCGAAAGGATACACACAGCAGTAGTCAACCTTTTGACGGCAAAAGAAAAGAGCATGGCTTCAACAATGTCGTCGTCGTCGTCTGTTTGCACAGCATGACAAATAATTAACTGCACTTGAAGCTTTAAGTAAATTAAAAATTCTGTAAATTTAAACACCCAAAACTGTATATGGCATCCTAACGAACACGAACTATATGCTTATATGTGAAATTCTGGAGGGGACGTCGGATGGTGTCGCTTGGTGACATAAAAAAAATCGATCTATGTAGGCTACTATAACATGTAAAACGGGAACATGAAAGGAATATTCTAAAAGCAACTCATGTAAACACCTTAACCATAATATTGTCTTATTCAGATCGTGTAGGACTTTTCGCCGCATTTTGCGACAGGATACACACACGGCAGTGGTCAACGGTTTGACGGCAAACAAAAGAGCATGGCTTCAACAACGCCGTCGTCTGTTTGCACAGCATGACAAATAATTAACTGCACTTGAAGCTTTAAGTAAATTAAAAATTCTGTAAATTTAAACACCCAAAACTGTATATGGCATCCTAACGAACACGAACTATATGCTTATATGTGAAATTCTGGAGGGGACGTCGGATGGTGTCGCTTGGTGACATAAAAAAAATCGATCTATGTAGGCTACTATAACATGTAAAACGGGAACATGAAAGGAATATTCTAAAAGCAACTCATGTAAACACCTTAACCATAATATTGTCTTATTCAGAATAAGGTAAATAATTAGATTACTGATGTAGATTCCCATTTGACATGTTATAGTACATAGTTTGATTAATGGCACACGTCATTACGTCCCAAGTGACGCCTTCCAACGTCCCCTCCGGAATTTCACGCATAAACATATAGTTCGTCTTCGTGATGATGCCATGTACAGTTTTGGGTGTTTCATTTTCAATTTTATGAAAGCTTCAAGTGCAGTTAATTATTTGTACGTGCATACAGACGACGGCGGTGTTGAAGCTCTTTTATTTGCCGTCAAAAGGTTGACTAGGCCTACTGCCGTGTGTGCATCCTGTCGCAAAATTGTTTACTTCGATTATGACTTTAGCCGGATTAAGGTAATCAAAATTCTCTGTTTACATGGTAGATTCTTAATCAGAGTATTGTCTTAATCGTATTAAAATCGGAGTATTGTTGTCCATGTAAACGTAGGCTACTCTGTCACCGTCACTAAGCTGCCGACAACTCTTTCAATCTTTATTTAAATCTACAAGCTGAAAAGTTATAAGTGAATGAGTATAAACACTCAATAGAGTGTTTTATATATAAAGAAGGTGTGACTCTATTGGATTGACCATGTTTAGACCGATGAATGTTGTGTTTCTGCTCCAGCATGGTAAGCAGTGTTTTAAACTAGAACAATAATGCAGCACCAGGGCTCCAGACTGCGACTAAAACGGTCGCAAAACCAAAAATATTAATTTGTGAGTGAAGTTTTTGCTGAGGTCGCCACTGGCGACTATATATATTTACATGTTATGACTTAAAAATTGACATGTAATGCCTTTTTTCCTGATTGTTTTGCGATCACATCTTTTGTTATGTTCACGTATTAAACTGAGACGATGTGCATCAAAGTTTTAGTGGGAAAAAAAAAAGTTTCAAACAGTCCTCATCTCTGCAGCGCTGACGCACACCTTTATAATCATTACTAATATGGCTTCTTATCAAGATCTTAGTCTATGTGTTCTGTTAATGCGTGAACTTCATATTATTTGAAGCGTATTGTCGTATAGTAATCGCAAAAAGCTTTGTGCTTTGTTACGTTTTAATAAAAAAAAAGTACCAGCTTTAAAATGATTAGAAATTCAAACAATAAATACAGTTTTGGCGCTCTTTAATGCGGCTGGCGCGATCGCTTTAGCGTCAGTTCAAGCTAGGCCTGTCACGATAACAACTTTTTGTTGTGCGATATATTGAATTGCGATAAGCGATATTATTGTCATTTTAAAGACCATTTTATGCCACTGAATATATAATCATAATATAACAGCATAATAATGCAAGAAGGCTTACACACTTCCAAATAACAACAAACTTTTAATGTTTAAGAATATTTAGATCATGGAAATTAAGTATCAAAATATTAGATACCATAAAAAACCTGAATAAATAGTAAATAAACATTTTCTAACAAAAAAGTGCAAAGTAACAAGTAGAAAAAAAAGAAAAATGCACAAAGAAATGGTATGGAGATTTTTCCATCTACAGATTTTCCCCTGACCTTCTTTTCTCTGTAAATTAAGGCTGCACACTATTGCTGAAAAACACAATCACTACTCAGCAGTCAGATGTCCGTATGCACAAAGGCACAGATCCCTAAACAAGACCATATCTGCTGATGAAATTATTTTTTTTGTAGAAGCATTTTTTAAATTTGAACTAGCACCTCATGACTACTACACGTTATGTACGAGAAGCTGCAAAAGACACAGGCGCAAGTGGAATACAATAAACACAGTGACATTAATTTTTAAGTAAATATAATGGGCGATATATTGCGTCACCAAAAATGATTGAGGTCATGTACATACCAGTATATTGCGCGATAAGTCAATATATTGATTATTGCGACAGGCCTAGACTTCAAGCGGCCAGTGAATCCATTTAATCTTTCTCTTTACTACTATAGTACATAATGAACATGAATTAACTTCAAAAGGTAAGCTATTTTATAAGAGAGCCTACAGTACAACTTACTGAAATGTCTCATGTAAAAGCCCATTCAGTGTTTCAAACTGGAAAATGTGTAAAGCTTGTAAACATTGCAACATAATATACATTTACCTCAGAATAACCATTCGGTGTCCATAAGCTCATCAGTCAGCTAGAAAAATAACTATAAAGAGGAGCATTTTGCTATATTTATGCGCTATTGCATATTAATATTTTTACTTAACCTGTTGTCTACATGATTCAACTCCTCCTATAAAATTGCATTTTACTAATTAAGAAAAACAGACTGAAATTGTAAAAGACGTTCATTCTTAAAAATAAAGGTGCTTAAAAGGTTCTTCACAGAACCATTTTTGGTTCCACAAAGAACCATTCAGTCAAAGGTTCTTTAAAGAACCATCTCTTTCTTAACTTTTTATGAAGAACCTTCTTTTGCCACAAATATCCTTTTGTGAAACATAAAGGTTCTTCAGATGTTAAAGGTTCTTTATGAAACCATTTAGACAAAAAAGGTTCTTCTATGGCATCGTGAAGCACCTTTATTTTTAAGAGTGTATGACAACATTTACAGGATGCATTGAGGAGGAGCCCAAACTACACTCAGTGGCCAAGTGATGCTCATGGTCCATGATATTGGTACAGATTCTGTGTAATGGACAATTCTTTGTGACTTGGTCCTCTACAAGATGGATTAAAATGCTGATAAAGTCAAGAAAAGATGAGACAAACACATGATGGTATGATTGAAATGATAAAATGTAAAAAATAAATAAATAAATAAAACGTGTTTATTCTGTGGCACCTAAAAAAATAATTTGGCGCTCAAGTTTTTTCTTATAGGAGCCAATGGCTCCTTACTCGATTTTTTTTGTCTGGAGCCCTGCAGCATACTTATCAAATGTAGTTTTTCTTTTCTGGAAATTGTTCAAAATCTGCTTGGAGCAAAAGTATTATTAGGGGGTTTGAGGAGACTGACAGACACCAAAGGAAGTGATGTCAGTTCCTTTTCTGCCACTTTGAGAAGCACTCAGCCTGACACCCTTGACTTTGTTTTTGTCTTTATCATTTGACATTTGATATAATTGATCTATAATTGTTTAGTAATGTCTGTACAGTGTCTGTACAGGGCCTAACAAAACAATGACAGGCTGCGTGATTAAGAAAGATTACTGTAATTATGCAACTAACCGTGGGAATGAATTTGAAAACACACAATTATGGTTCAGACAATTGATTATTATGAAAAATACAATTAGTCCGTTAATGAAGGGAGAAAAGAATGGACCCCCCCCCAAATGAGGCAGATATATGCTACTCCAATAATTGGATGATTGTTGTGAATTATTTAGTACATTATGCACACTCAGTGTCAGAGTCGCTCTCTTTTTCTCCATGCTTCCTTCTCTGTTTCCATTTGCACATTTGTTGACAAGGGTGGCGAGGTTGTTCATTTACCTGGCAGTTTCAGTGGATCGCTGTCTTTCTGATACAAGTAAACATGACAGGAAGCTTAGACTATGTGTGTCTGTGTGTGCAGTCCTCAGAGGAGATGACAGCAGTTTTGTTTGGAGCACTTAGGAGGTTTATTTTGCTGGGTGGAGAATAATGCAAATATTAAATATTAAACATAATAAATATAAAATACACATACCCCAAACTCATTTTCCAGAAGACATGTGTCGTACATAGATGATCCAGAGCTGGTGAGGGCAGCAGAGAGGCTAATGCTGTTGTGACTGTTTAGGAAGACATTTCTCTATTTTTGCAAGCAACTTATAGTATGGTAGATGTTTTACCAAGCCTAATTCTTTTTGGCGTGCCCTTCAAAATGTGAAATACACTTTAAATATTTAACAGTATTTATGGAGCTAGAATCAAAGCATCCATTTTGCTTTTGGAATAAGCAAGATGTCACCAAGTCAGAGCTCAAATGGAGAGCTACGAGGCAAAGACTTTGAATGACACTCGACTCAAGGTCAAATCTCTCGGCCTTAATTTGTCAGAGTGGAGTCATCATCCTCTCATATACCCCACACACACACACACACACAAATACTTGCACTCAGAGCAGGGCAGTCTTGGCTCGATTAGTCCTGGTCTCCATCCCCCCTTTTCAAAACTCTTTCATTAATGCATGTCTCAGGTGGCCTTGAATAAAAGCGAGGATTTCTAAAATCTTTCACCATGGGGAATGAGAGAGCATGTAGGCAGAAGGAACGCTCTGGTAAAGTTTTACAATAGGACTGAAGGTAGGCCACAGGGTGGTGTTCTGCATGTTTCTTTGCATATAGACAAAAATACTTTATTCTTTTCTTCAGTCTCAAATGCTCTGGCTTCAGGGTTGAGTCATCATATAAAGTTTTAGGATTCAAGTTATGATGGAGACACTGATGTCTTTAGAAGGAGAGTACTAGGGTGATGATTTAACACCTTAATTTATACTTTGATAATTATGAATGTCAAAAGCAACTGCGTTTTAGTAAATTCTTGTAGACATTTTGAACCTCAGGTTCCTTATCTGTAGACTCACCATTCTTTTAGATATTAGACTTTTTAATAATAATTGGCTCTTTATATACACTATATCTGGATATTTATATCAGGATTCCTTTTCTAGATATTTTAGCCATGCATTTTTGTAATAAAAAAAAAACATAAAATAGATGACTTCCATT
>NW_015546240.1:122156-123795 GCF_001515605.1 Sinocyclocheilus anshuiensis | reverse complement strand
CCCCCCCCCATATTTGTTCCAATGTGCTTTTTAAAATGAATTTTAAGAGAAATATTTTCGCATTAATTCAGTGTCTGTATTATTGACAATTAATCTTCAAACTTCAAATAAATTCAAATAAAAGTCAGAGTCCTCACTTGATTTCTTCCTGTTGGCTCAAAGTCAGGCAAAGGGCTTCAACAGGAAATTCATCCACTCTCCTCTGTAGGACCTTTGGTATGTCCTTTTTTATTATCACTATTTCTCCTTTCCTCCTCCTTGCATTAATTCAATTAAAATCCCCAGTGGTAAAACCGTGTCTGTATGATGTTCATCTAATCTGGCAGATGTGCAGAATGTTAACAAGCAATATAAGAGGTCGGAGAGGTTGCAGAACATTCGTTACACCAAACAGACATTCAGATTATAGTATTCAAACAAAAATAAGCATCATCAAAAAGTATATACTGCTAGTCAGAGTTGTGAGTATCCAAACATTTTTACTAAGCTCTTTGTGTCTTTTGTGTATTTTCTAAGGCACATTTATAAAAGATACTTAAATGTCCTAATTGAACTATGGCTTAATCTAAGCCCTGTCTGTGAAACCAGGCCTAAAAGTACAAAGTACATATTTGACAGATCATCATGAAAAAAAGAAACTGTTCCAAGTCAAAAACTTTTACTTTTAAAACCCTGTCGGCAGCATCTGTAGCCTTTGGTTGATCACTACAAAATATAAATTTTACTGGTCCCTCATTTTGTACAGAAAATGTTTACAATAATACTCTTACATTGAAAGCCTGGTTGATTACATAGGCAGAGACATGAAACTTGTATTTTTGTTAAAGCACTTTCATTAATTTTGCTATTTATTTCAGATGAATTTTAGTTATACAACTCCTTTGGGTGGTACTTTATGCCGAGTTCACACTGCAAGATTTTAGCCCTGATTTTCACTCGGCGACTGGTTTTGCGAAATCGCAAATTGGTGCTTGTTCACGCGAGTGACAATAGGGCCTTTCGCACCGCTTTAGTTCCAGAACTAAATGGACAGTACTAAAGTACTGGGACGATTTTGCGCGAACTATTTCCCAGTACCATTTAAAGGGTTGCATTCGCACCGACTGTGTGTACTAGGAACCGGTCGACAGCGACGTCATTTGTGCGTGGCGTTCAACAACGGAAACAAAGAAAAACAACGTTAACAACAGGAGGATGGAGGACGCTGTGATCGGAGCTGTGTTTTTGTTGTGTCTCGCGGGTTTCACAATAATGCAAAAAGTGGGTAGTTCCACAATTAGTTCTGGTACTATGAAAAGGTTCCTGCGGTGCGAAAGGCCCTAATCACGCAGTGTGAATTATCAAAGACGTGATCTGATAGAACTGCCAGTGAAATATTTGGCATGCTAAATATCTGGACCTGTCGGCGATTCAAAATCCTGCTGTGTGAAACAAGTTCTGACTGAAAAATACATTGGCGATGACCTACAGCCAATGAGAGAGCAAGATACAGGGCAGCGGGAAGTTAGGGGAGGAGTTATTTCCTTATCATTTCTCACGTACGTTTGGTTGTGAAACGTAGTTTGCGTACCAGACAGAGTTGTCGGCGATTCTTCCTATTGTAAAGTCATGCAGTGTGTAACCTCCTGTCGCCGATCCA
>NW_015546240.1:115520-120745 GCF_001515605.1 Sinocyclocheilus anshuiensis | reverse complement strand
AAATCATGGCGGGTGAGGGCGTTTTCATACGCGTTTGGCCAATCAATGTCTACTTGCGTCACGATTAGTACCAATTGTGCTGGTTAGACCCTGCTCCGGAGTAGGAGCTAATTTGGTTCTCGAAAAAAGCAGTCCGGTACTAAAATCGCTCCCAGTTCCGGCGGTGCGAAAATGCCAAAAAGTGGGTAGTTCCACAATTAGTTCTGGTACTATGAAAAGGTTCCTGCGGTGCGAAAGGCCCTAATCACGCAGTGTGAATTATCAAAGACGTGATCTGATAGAACTGCCAGTGAAATATTTGGCATGCTAAATATCTGGACCTGTCGACAATTTAAAAATCCTGCTGTGTGAAATGAGTTCTGACTGAAAAATACATCGGCGATGACCTACAGCCAATGAGAGAGCAAGATACAGGGCAGCGGGAAGTTAGGGGAGGAGTTATTTCCTTATCATTTCTCACGTACGTTTGGTTGTGAAACGTAGTTTGCGTACCAGACAGAGTTGTCGGCGATTCTTCCTATTGTAAAGTCATGCAGTGTGTAACCTCCTGTCGCCGATCCATCGTGCAGTGTGAACACAGCAACAACTGAATGCTACCCAGATAGTCGTGCAGTGTGAAAACAACGTGATCCGATGACTTTGAAAATTTAGAGTAATTGAAAATATTGAATGCTTCCTAATTTGCATGGTATCTAAATTTATTATACAAGATTATAAAAAGATTAGAATGTACATTGAAAATTGTATTTTTTCTAATGATTTTTCAGAGAATATTGCCACCAACCTTTGCTCATAATGTATGCACTTTCCATCACCCTTAAATCATACTTTTACTACATAGTATGGTAGTTGTTTAACAATTTCAGGTAATTTCAATTTCAGCAATTTCAGTTTTTAGTAACTGCTTTAATCCGGTGTGTTCTAGAGCCATAAATATCAGGACATTGAGGAAAATTATGATTTAAACAGTTTGCTTTACAAACTTTGTGCATAAGGATACGTCTATATAAAGCTAAGAACAACACTTACTTTTAAATGCTTAATTTGGATACTTTTGTACTTGCTCAAAAAGTAAAGTTCAGAAGTTTTGGTTAGATACTTTGACTTTAAATTGTGTAAAACTTTGATGCAGCACCACCCATACTTAAACTTAAGTGCAATTTCGCTGTAGTTTTTACACCCCCATTGCTTTTGTAACCACTGAATTTATTCATCCCTTTCTCATAATATGTTTTCTTGAGCAGTTTTTGAGCATTTAAATAAAGAACATCATGAATGTTGAATCCATGCCTGCATGCGTATATGGCTCATTATCTCTGGAGGCTTCTTATTTTATTTTTTATTTTTTTGCTCTAGTGCTAAATGTGGCTTGGGACAATGTCTAATTTCATCACTGAAACATTTGCTTGAGTTGTTCCTGCTCTTCCTCTGCAAAGAGCTTGGGGAAGTTTACTACAAGAACAAGAGTTTTGCTTTATCTCCACAAGTTAGTAGTGTACAAGATCTCGCATTAGCTCGACCAGTAATTTCAACTGTTCAACTGATCTAAAACATGCTATTGAAACAGAGATTTTAGTATAATTAGATTTGATTTTCTGTAGGTTTCAGTCTTTCCCTATTTAAAACTGATAGAAACTATACTTACATGGCTGGATATATAGTTGCTCAGGGGTGTTATGAATATATACAGAGTAAACTGACTTGCCTTAAAGGGTATTTATAATAGCAAATATTGGTTTGATTTTACTTCAGTTGTCTTTGTTAACATTTTGAGAGCTTTAACTTTGGATTGGAGAAATTTGTGTATTGTGTCAATTAATTATACAAGTAATTTGTATGAATATGAAATCATGAACAAGTCAAACCATTTACGATAATTAGAAAGTGTTCCGATGGCTGTGTTAATTGTTTTTGGAACAATGACCTTAGTTTGGAGAAATGGTTTTCTATTAAAAGGATTCATCACTTTTCACTCTCGTAGGAATAAACTAATGAGCAAGTTAGCTTAATGAGAAAATTAAACCTTCTCATCAAACCACTACATTTTTAAATATTCTACTTTTTCCATTGTAGATTAAAATAGAAAGTAAAGGTTACTTACTGAGACGCGAATGCTCTCTTAGTAGCTCACATACGCATAAGCCTATAAAAAGAAGCAGATATAAAAAGAGCAGTTATAATTTAAAGGAAAATTCCTGTTATTAAAGTGGTGTGTAGCAAAGACACTATAGGGACACTCAGATCAAACTATAACTATAATAAAACGGGCAGCCTTTATACATTAACCTACTAAATGACACAAATGGCTACTAATAGCAATCTGGCAGTGTCAAACAGGCATCTGTGTGTAAACAGACAAATACGCTACGTGAACCAACATCACAGACAAACTGTAGTCAGGGGGAATTATCGAATGAATTTATCACTGTGACTCTAATCCAGAGCCACAATGTTACAAAGAATTATTACCACTTCATCTTCATCAGCACCAAACTTGGCCATGAATGTCAAAGCCAGTTGCAAAGCAATTTCAGAGAGAATGATAATGCACATTTCCCCTGGATATTTGCCTTGTCATAGTTAATAAGGATACTTTTTATTCACACTTCCCCACATATTAATAAGAATGACCTTGACCTCAATAAGAGCAAATCTCACCAATGCAGAACACTTGCAGGTGGCGTGACTGGGAAAATAACTATTTTTCCATGTTAGCAAGTCATCTTAATGTATAAACATCTCCCCATCCTGCTAGTCATCTGCTGACCACACTTGGCCCTGCGGGTGTTGCTTGTGCAGATGGGGTTTGACCAACATAAAGATTCTCCTCAGAATAGCACTTTGTGTTTACAGAGATCAGCAACAAATAGCAGATCAGAGAATGGCGTGTCTTATGTGCAGCCCCTGAGCCTGTGGAGCAATAACAAGCACACTGACCTCAGATCGGTGTTAAACAGGGACGTGCACAGACATTTTGAGGGGCATGGGCTCAAGTAGAAAAAAGGGCACTTCTCATATTTATTTAAAATTTTTTCTTAACAAAACGTTAAATATATTATGGGTCTGCGATATTGACAAAAATATATCTCAATATTTTCTAGGATTTTATCGATAACGATAATTAGACGATATTTTGCTGAGTGTGTTATTGTGCTGATATCTTAAGGACTACCGTGGACAGCTGACTCCTAAAGTTTTTGATATTCTTCATATTCTGTGTGGTAATCAGTTCACAGCAGTGATAGAAATTAATCTTTTCCAATAAGTTTAAATTGATTTTTTTTTTTTTTTACCTTTTATGGGTATTTTTACCTTTTATAAAGCCTTTTTTTCTAAATGTGTGCATCATCTTTTCAGTCAAATTCTTAAATTGAATCAGTCAATTTATATTATAAGTAATTTGGGCTGTTACCAAGCAAATTAAATCGGTATTGACAAAATTAATCTTTGCAATGCAGAGAAAACACAGAAGCTGCATCTGAAGTGGCATTTAGATGCATTTACTCACTGTTTAATGCAGGGCAGGAATGCATTTAACCTGCAGTTACTAATGCATTAATACTCTTTTGATATTTTAAACATAAAACGTTGAATACTGATATTTGAAAGTATTATTATTTTTTAAATGAAAAGATACTTTAAATGTGAAATTAAAACCGGCAGTAGGTGGCAGCAAGTCACTGTTAATAAGTGAATCATTGCGACTGAACCGAATCATTTAAATGGTTGATTCATTCAGGAACAAAACAGCTTCATGTTGCTCAGAGATGCAAATTGGAATTATATTTGTTGGCGAAATAGAGCAAAAACAGTCAATATCGTGTCTAAAACGTAAGTGTTTTAATATTAAATTGTTGTTATTGAACTGCTGTATAAAATCAATATCACATTTGTAATCATGCTGCTTTTTGGTGGGAAAAAAACGTCAGTCGTCGCTTGATACTAATTAACTATATGAAATTATATAAATATATAAATTTCTGCCCCCATATCTTGAATTTTGTGATCATTCTAAATGCATTTTAACGCGCACTGGTCTAACCTGCTACACTTCCTACTTTAGCTAACTTACATGGTAGCTCTCTCATGAGCAGAGTATGTGAGAAACAGTCAATATTGTGTCTAAAACGTAAGTGTCTTAATATTAAATTCTTGTTTATTGAACTGCTGTATAAAATCAATATCACATTTGTAATCATGCTGCTTTTTGATGGAAAAAATGTCAGTCTTCGTGTGATACTGATTAACTATATGAAATGATATAAATATATACATTTTTGCCTCCATATCTTGAATTTTGTGATCATTCTAAATGCATTTTAACGCGCACTGGTCTAACCTGCTACACTTCCTACTTTAGCTAACTTACATGGTAGCTCTCTCATGAGCAGAGTATGTGAGCAGAGCGCAGAGTGGAGCGGTGTGATTTTGACTGGCGCGAGGAGCGGATTTTTTAAAAGTCGGAGCGTTGTGGTTTTCATTCGCTCCAAGAGCGCTCCACCACCGCTCCATCACGAGTACAATTCATGCCAACGGCCCGTAATATAACTGCACATTTAGCAAGAATTCACGTTAAACATATTTAGCTAGCTTGATAGAGAAGGATCACTCAAATCAGAAAGAATGTGAAGGCTATGTTGACGGCAATGGACATAGTGGGAAGTTACAATAGCATAGACAGACCCTTCTCGGAAGTTATAGGGTAGTTATTAAGGAATTTGTTTGTTCCCTCTAGATACTGAATATTTTCAGGTGAAATCATGATTTAAATGGGTACAACACTTATTCACACGCAATCGCTCTCTCAATAATGCATTCAAACAAATGTAATCTTATACAGTGCTACTTCACCTGCATCCGATTTCGAATTAGCAGAAATCTGTAAGAAATGCAGCGATTCGTATAAAAATAACTGACGAAAACGCACTGTTATTTTCATCACAAACAAAATTTGCACTGCAAAAAGCATCAATAGCCTACCTTTTAATGCTGACAACCATGTTATTAGCTTGTCATGTGGTAGGAAAAAAGTTTGCACACTAGTGTTCCAATAAGCCAATTTGAAACTCTCCTGTTAATTTATTTATTTTATTATCTTCTTTTAATATACGTTATGAACAGAACTGTGATATTTCAAACATACAGAAATACTTTAGCGGAGGTTAGGGTTAGGGTAACCCTAACCCTAAGGCGGAGCGGTGTTTCTGATATCAGTGAGCGAGGAG
>NW_015546240.1:108829-114218 GCF_001515605.1 Sinocyclocheilus anshuiensis | reverse complement strand
CATGTGGTAGGAAAAAAGTTTGCACACTAGTGTTCCAATAATCCACTTTGAAACGCTCCTGTCATTTTATTTATTTTAATTTAATATACATTGTGAACTGAACTGTGATATTTCAAACATACTGAAATTGTTGCCGCTCCACTCCGCTCACATACTCTGCTCATGGGTCACGGATCATGTTAGCAAGACAAATGAACTATTTTGCCTTTTGTCTTTTGGATAATTAGCTGTAAATTCGAGGCACAGGTAGCTTAGTCTGTTGTTCATCACCACTAACCTCCACAGCAAGACAAACACAACTGGAAAGGGAGAGAAGGCTTAATTTCTCATGCACTCTCTGTGCATGTGCTGATCAATGTGTGCTACATTGCTGTGCTGCAGAGACGTGGAGCTTTTCTCAACATTTCCTGACCCGACCTGATATTTTGATTTTTTTTATTTGTTTGATAGGGAAAGCTATGCGCAAACAGAAACACACGCACACATATATACATATATTTATTTATAATTTTTTTTTAGAGAAAATAGTACAGAATTTGAAATTGGCCATTGATTATTTATCTGTGCTAAAATGAAAATAATTATCAGCAATATCGATTTGAGTTTTAATATTGTCTATCTTTAGGCTTTGTGTTTATGTTCTTGAAATTCCTGTTTGATTGATAATTTCTGTGTTTTATACTTTAGAGTATAAAATATACTTTTTATACTTTTAATCTTTATACTTTTTTAGGTTTAGATTATTTAGATTTTATTTGTACATTGCTTAATAAAACATTATATGAATGAGAAATTGTATAAGAATAAATTATTTTTTAAATATTTAAAAATAATTATTCAAATCAATCATTTAGAAAATGACATTGAAAATGAGAAGGTTCTAAATTGTATGTTTAATTTACATAATTTTATCATTTTAAAATGTACAATTTTAATTATTTATTTATTTATATTTCCAAAATGTTGACAGGGCAAATAGAAAATTGAACCCTTGGCCCTACCAGGCAAGCTAGGGAAAAAAAAAACTTTATTGTTGATCCCTAGAGAATTAAATGTTTTTACCTATAGGACACATTTCAAAGCAACTTCAAGGCTAGCCTTAGGCCTGTTTCCGTACCTTTGAACTGGGATTAAATTCCTCTCCTTGTAAACCTAGTTCAGTCATAAAATGCTATATTCCACTTCTTAAATTATTAATGACAGCCAGCTTGGGACTAGAAAGCCATTTAGCGTGCCTTCTCCATCAAAATATCAATTTAGCAGATGTTGACATTTGGTTAAAGTTTTACTTTAGCCAACATGTATTAACTGTGGCTGTCGCCGAAGGGGTTAACAGGGCATGGTGACAGTATGGCTGTTTTCAGGTTTGAGGCAAGTCTTGAAAACGGAATGTGAGCAGCCGTATGCCCAGTGTCAAAATATCCATTACTGTTCTGTCTCCTTGCCACGGCAACGGTGATATATCGGACCCCTCATCCCATGGGTCATCAGACCGAGCCGTGACTGCAGTAGTAGAAGCTAATGGAGTGTTTCTATCTATTTTTCATCTAGCTCTTGCTTCTGACTATATGGACTGTATTGTACATCGCTCTTGTCTTCCTTTACCCAGAAGGTTTTTTGATTTTGCTTTTTTGAGAGTGCAGCCGTGCTCACTGATTCTTGTCTCATGTCAGGGTCAAATATTTTTGCATGCAAAAAGGCTGAAATCTATCAGAAGAAAAATGGCTGATCAAGGATTTTTTTTTGGAGAGATACAGATTGAGTACAGGTGGGTGGTTTTTAATAACCTTGACCATTTAAAGGCTAAACCAAAGAAGTAATCTCGCATTACATTGAAACTGAAAGTGTGAAACGTTCCCAGCACTCAGCTGGAACAGGGGGCCAAATTTGGACTTGCATCAGTTGTCCAGTGATGAGATGTGTTGTAAACACTGGCCTTGGTCCGAAAATGGGATTTTCAGTGATTAATGTAACCCGACACACATTCATTTGGCTGAGAGCGATAGTTGAGCACTGCGTGTGTGTCTGCAATGTGTTGCAGAAAGCCATTGAGCTGCCTCTGGTGACATGATAGCAAGCATCGCTCATACAGATTTACATACTCTAGGTCTGGGTAAATATAAAAATTTTCAGATTAATCACAATTTCTTTATTTGAATCTTAAAATCTACAGGTCAAATTTTTACTGTTTCCTGCATCGCTCTTCAGTGTTGGCGCCTCCCCTGGAATCTACAGTCCCAAGGTTAAATAAGTAATATTTTAGCTTTCTGAATTGAATATGATTGAATATGAAAAGGCCATGTACCGCAAAATATTGCCAAGAAAACATGTTTTTCTATTGAGTTTTCCTTGCAGGCTGCACACATTAATATGCAGTGTGACCAATGTTGTTCAATTCACAAGCAAATGACTCTTTTTAAACTGGTTCTTACTGAATCAAAAACATACAGCACGGCCAGTGTAGTCCATTACACTGCCGTATAAAAAATGTTATGCTCACCAAGACTACATTTATTTGATCAAAAATTGTGAAATGTTATTCAAATTTAAAATACATGTTTTCTATTTACATATATTTTAAAGTGTTGTTATAGACCAATTTGGAGTAGACGTCACCGTTATGTCACTTGCAGCTGCGCGCGCATTGTGGTGGCAGAAAAACACTGGGAACAAATGGAGGGAAACGGGTAAAAATCCATGGAATAAGAGAAAAAATTTATTGTGCTTTTGGATGTCAGAATCAGAATGCAAATCATTTTTATAGAATTCTGTCATCAAGGACACCATTTGAAGCTAAACACAGATGTTTAAACGGACAGACTTTGGATGAAACCTGCTATGATTACCCTATTTTTAAAGCATAAATTTGATTTAAACAATAGGTCTACATATTGCAGGGACATATTGTATTAGCCCTGCAGTTACAGCATGAAATAGCCTACTATTTACCTTTATCTCACAATTCTGACTTTTTTTTTCTCGCAAATGCAAGTTTATATCTCTTAGTTCGGACTTTATTACTCAATTTAACTCAACAATTGCAAGTTTGTCAGTTTTGAGTGGAAAAAAAGTCAGAAGTGGGGGATATAAACTCATGATTCTGAGCCGAGGGGAAAAGAGAATGACGAGTTGATTTTTCTTATCAGAATTGTGAAATATAATCTCAGAATTGCGAGAAAAAAGTCAGAATTTTGAAATATAAACTCAAAATTACTTAAAAAAAAAAAGTTTATTCCATGGCTTCCGTAGACTGCTACTATAAAACTGTAATTTTCTGCCACCATATAGGCTCCGCCCACAAAAAAACGTCATCACTGTTTGCAAACACCAAATTGGTTTATTAAAAAGCTGGATTTTCTACTGCCATTACTGCAGTGTCACATGATCCTTTAGAAATCATCCTTTATATGCTGATTATGGAGCTTAAATGACAATTCTTAATGTTATCATCGTTCAAAACAGTTGTGTAAAAGATCTTACTGACCTCAAAATTTTGAATGCTAATGTATAAATACATGTTAATATTTATATTGTGAATCATAATCAAATCAGGAAATCTGTATCAATACCCAGCCCTAAAATACACAGCCATGCATACAAACACTCAAATCTATCTTTATCTCCATGTCTTTGTGTTCTCTTCTCTCTTCCTTTTTTCCTCACCAGCTGTCATAAGACAGTGACACTAAGTGGTTTTAAAATATCATTAAAGCTGAAGTATCTCTTACTGTGGGCTTAAGGGACTGCAAACATATGTGGGGGGTACCGTTATGGGATGCCTAAATGTATCTGTCTGCTGTCATGTTCTCCACAGGACTGTCCCTAATCACAACAATGCCACAAATGTGTATATGTGCTATTTCTGTGTGTGTGTGTCCACTTAAAGTTCTAGCAAACAGCACATCAGGCTCTCTACCAAGAAAAAGTGCTCAATTTGAAGGCAGAATAATCTGAAGCATTGTCATTGCAGATGTTTAACACTGACCACCACACTAGTTTCAAGAATAGCTGTTTCGACTATAGGGCAGGCCACAAATGTGAAACTAAAACTAAAAATTACATGTGTCACTCTTTTCCCCCTTCTGTGCTTAATTTTTGACATTCTGTTCCTCAGACAGGACAGATGGTAAGACATATTAACAAGAAGAGGAAGGTTTAAATATCCAAACATCACATTTATTTTATTTCTGTGACTCACTGCTTAGCTCATCTGGCAGTAGTGCCCTCTGAAACGAGGGAGAGACAGAGAATGAGAGTCTGAAGAAAATAAACGGCATGGGATAAATTAGCTGCTTTATTTTCATTATGGACTCTTTGTCCTAAACCTGTTTAGCTGTGCAAAAGAAAACAGATTTGGTTACAAGAGATGCAGAACTACTTGTTCTATATTCTTTCTTTGTGATTTTTATCATGTTATAATCAGCTTTGCCCTTGAGCCACCCACATTCCCTCTGCTAATAAACAGTGTTCTGCAGATAGCATATGCACCTCTGCAGATCTGACTCATACATCTACCAACAGAATTCACATGCTTTTCTATGCTGTCATAAGCCAGTGCACTCAGATTTGAACATGTGCTCTGAATTTGCTCTGAATTCACTCTGAACTCTTAATTTTGGGTAACATTTTTTGTTAATTTAATAGTGTTTGGTCATGTTTAAGGACGTGTTTACTAGGGTTGCCAACCGTCCCGTATTAGCCGGGATGTCTCGTATTTTGGGCCTAATTGATTTGTCCCGTACGTCAAGTCAAGTCAAGTCAAGTCACCTATATTTATATAGCGCTTTTAACAATACAGATTGTGTCAAAGCAACTGTACAGCATTAATTAGGAAAATAGTGTCATTAATGCAAAATTACAATGGAAAATACTCAATTTTCAGTTAAAGGCAGTTCATCATTGAATTCAGTGGTCATCATCCAGTTCAGTTTAAATAGTATCTGTGCAATCAAGTTGACGATATAGCTGGAAATGAAGTGTCCCCAACTAAGCAAGCCAGAGGCGACAGCGGCAAGGAACCAAAACTCCATCGGTGACAGAATGGAGAAAAAACCTTGGGAGAAACCAGGCTCAGTCGGTGGGCCAGTTCTCCTCTGACCAGATGAAACCAGCAGTTCAAATCCAGGCTGCAGCAAAGTCACATTGAGCAGAGGACTCAACTGGTTCTTGTGGTCTCGTTCTGGTGGCCGTCTGGGTGATGCATGAATTGATATGAATGACATTTTTATTTAACAACTACAATCACAGTACATTAACTGATTTGTTGAACTTCCAACCTCGTAAGCATGTAATAATTATGTTTAAATAAGCCTGGTGTAAACAATATGAAAGTCAGTAACAAATCACACAAACTAAAGTAGATTGCAGAAATATAAAAACAAATCTGTTG
>NW_015546240.1:108319-108819 GCF_001515605.1 Sinocyclocheilus anshuiensis | reverse complement strand
TTTGTGGGTTTCATGCTGTCCGCTAAGGCATAGGACACACACAGGCTTTCCTCCTCACCAATGACTTTAAACACCGTGTCTACACCGGACGCGAGCGGCAAAATACAGTAGAACCATTATAATCAGTGACACTGTGTACACTGGATGCGACGCGACAAGACAAAACCCGACATTGAACTGATGCCTTGTTCTATTTATGTCGTACTGACACAAAGTTAAAATGATTTGCAACGGTCACCTTGTCGCGTACAGCGTAGACCTGTTGCGGCGCGACGCGACATCTATAGCGTCCGGTATAGACACGGTGAGTGAAGCCGAGAGCAAGATATGCCTCGTCATATTTTATGCATTTAGCTTTTAAATGACCAGCACCTGCCTGGGTCTGTGCGACTTCATCTATGGCTTTTCTCTTCCCTTTCACAAACCGATCCATCTCCCATTCTAAGTTACGTCCTTTGGCTGTTTACCGTTTTATTTCTTTTCTTTTTCTGCTGATGGCC
>NW_015546240.1:103839-108243 GCF_001515605.1 Sinocyclocheilus anshuiensis | reverse complement strand
CATGAACGCATGAATTAACATTTCTGCATTTGACATTGAGAGCATAGGTCGTAATTTAGATATATTTTTGAGATGGAAAAATGCAGTTTTACAAATACTAGAAACGTGGCTTTCAAAGGAAAGATTGCTATCAAATAGCACACCTTGGGAACCAAGTAAGTCAAGAACCAAGAACCATTCGTAACTGATGGAATTTACCAGTAAGAAATTACTCGTCATCCAGTTTTTTATATCAAATATGCATTCCGTTAGTTTTTCAAATTGGTAGGCTGTTTCGCCGGGCCGCAAAGAAATATAGAGCTGAGTATCATCAGCATAACAGTGAAAGCTAACACCGAGTTTACCAGACTTCCCTTGTCCCGTTTTTTGACTGCTACGCTGATCTAACCACTGACTGATACAACAGCAGCGGTGCTGATCACTTAAGAATGATCACCGATAACTGTCATCATCCAATCACAGCCCCCCCTCACGCAGTATACGTTAAGTAAATCAGAAATCGTGAACAAAACTGTTCTAGGAAGGCTGCGCAACCCTCCGCTGGCTCGTCGCTCCCGCCTCACAGCAAGCGGCGCTCGCGCTAATTCAGCCCGTGTTTTCACTTCAGTAAATCAGTTTTGGTGAATACAAACTACGTGATTATTTTTCATGCGTCCAACATCACACCGCGCAAGAGACGTGATCAGTAAGGGAAGTCGTCTTTCACTATTGCAATGTTGTTAAATAGAGAAAAACATTTTATATTTAAGTAACTAATAGCATAATTCTTAACCTTGGACCTTATTCTTGAAACACAAAATACACGGTCACTCACGCTTACGCATATCTGGTTTGATTAAAATGAACTCGATGTGCGATTACTCTGTTAGTGCAGCTCATTTGAATAAGTGTGAACGCTGCCATCCAAACAAACTCTAGTGTGGTTCGACTGTTTGACTGATGTGGTGGTGTGGTTTGACTGATATTTATGCAGCATGGAGCAAAGACATCTAAACGTACCAAAAACCGGACATGATATCACGAGGCGTGACCCTAGAAAGGACAAAATACTAAAGCATACTAGATCTTGTTTACATCAAAACTGAAACCAAGCCGTTCACACAGAACACATATTTCGTGTGTTCTAGAGGGACATCTATCCCCGTTGCACTCGCGTCTCGCATAAAAGAGCCGCATGTTTAGAAAGCCATGTAAAATGAATGCAAGTTTAACTTTGAAAAAAACATATATCGAGACTTTATGGCAGGTTTTTTTCCGCCATCCCACTGCATCTCATGTTTTTAAATAAAAAATTGACTGTGTTATTGGCTTTCCGCCCTTTGTATTTAACTATGCATACATACATGATGCTGTTTTGTTTATAGTTGTTTAAGCAACTTAATTAATTATAATTGGTTTATAAACAAAACATTATTTTAAACGTTATGCACTTTTATACAGATAGTCGTTATCTTATGCTTTGAATAAACATGCATTAGAAATATTTTGCTCAATGCGCCCTCTTGTGGCCTCAGAAGAGAAGCCAAAAACTATTCTTCCCCATAACTGAAATTATGCATTTTAAATTCGAATATAATTCAAATTTTGATCATATTTAAGTACAAAATTCGAATTGAGTTTTTCAGCCATTTTGACAGCCCTAAAGCATACCTGCTTCTTTTCGTTATAGGAGCTGTGTTGCCCATAACAGTTTGTACAGCCGTCTCCTTGCAGCAGATTTCTGTGTGGGCAACGGAGGAATTCCTGGTACTGTTTTGATTCCTTTACACATTTTATGAACTCTTAGCACATTTAACCATGCACACAGCATTGTTTTGCATGTTGAGTAAGTTTGCAAAGTATACATTATAAAAGCTGCCCAATCAGGTTGTGACCATATCCTTGTGTCTTTTTGTTTTGTATATTTAGGTTCAAAATGTGTTAAAAATGGAAGTGTGAATGCTAAGCAAACCAGGACTAAATCATTTTCTTTTTTTTTGGTCTAGACCAAAAGTACCAAGAGAACCAAACTATAAGTGTAAACACACCCTATAATCCACACTCAAAATTTTTTGAGTTTCATTGCATTAGATACATGCAGATGTTTCTTAGATCTCACTCTACTTTCTGAGCCACTCTTTCAATTATTTTTTAAGACTTGGTGGTCCAAGTCTTGGTGGAATTTTGATAGAAAACTGTACTTGTTGTATATGTATTCATAATGAAGGCCACTTGTTTTGATATTTTGTTGTATCATATAAAGACATTTAGGCCTATGTTTTTAATTGTGGGTTTGTTTCCAAATATTTAAAATTTTATAAACAGAACAATAAAGATTTGTAAAGAATGTTCTTAAGATTTTATAGTATAATAATATTTTTTATAATAATAAGTCTTTACAATGAGTGCAAATAGCCAGGAGTGATTGAGTGTTTTAATTCAGAGCTGAGAGAGAGGGATAAATCTCCCCCATAGGGTTTTCACTGCGAATCCGACTCATTTTAACAGTTTTTGACCATCTGTGGGAAGTAGCTATATAATGTGACAGAAGGACCACACTATGTCATGAGGGGAAACACACAGACACACAGACATATTTGCTTCGGACAGAGAGAGAGGCTTTGGCGCCCAAGGCTGCTCATCAGATCTGAATGAATGAAGAGAGTGAAATTAATTTAAAATGACCTCAGAACAATTCTATGGTAATATTAATGTAAATGTTAAAAACAGAAATAAGAGTTGAAACATAAGGCCCTTAAGGTTGGAGCAATAGTAACTCAATAACAACTGATATGTCAGACTTATATAAGGCATTGGAAGTTAAATAACTGAAATGGTTTGATGAGCACAGTTTTCTTTGCTTTGATGACGTAGGCCTATTTCCTATTAAATGAGGAAGTGGACATAGCCGAAAACAATAATCACAGTTTCAAAATGATAATAAATTCCAACCATTTTCTTCGCAACTAATTGACGATTGAAAAAGAGTTAAACTATGAGCGTTAGAGCAATGAATGCACTTGCTATTATAAATGCTATTTATAATTTAGCTGAGAGGATATGCACTAGGGGTGTCCCCGACTAAGGATTTTCATAGTCGAATCGGAATTTTCGAATCTTGCTGATAGTCAACTGATAGTAGAATCATTTGTTTGGGGGGCGGGGCAAAATACATTACCAAGAGTAAAGTCAGACATTCGACAGTCATAATTACTGACGTTAACTCACAGGGAAAATGTGTAACGGATGCCTCGCAGATACAAACGGGGTAAATAATGTTTTGTGTTTTGATTAAAACATTAAACGTCAGCGAAATCCTAAGAATTCACAAATTTTTTTACAATAGTGCACTCATTATAACGTTATGTATATGACAGTAGTTATTAATGTTCTGCATTTCTGTTTTGAGCTGCAGGTGCTGAAGATTACCGGTAGAGTGATGCGTTTGATAGCAGGTTTTTAATCAATGGGATTTAACTCAAAATACAAGTTTTTCGGCGGTTCCTCCTGTAAAATTCGCATGCGTTATTGGGTTTGCTTCAACCCGCCATGGCCGTACCCAGGCTTTGAAAATTTGTGAGGTCCGGGTCCTCATTAGGTCCAAAAAACGAATAAAAATAAACCGAAATTATTTCCAATCTTTTGCAAATAAGATAAGATAAAGATATCGCTGACTCTAAACTGCAACTTCCTACTTTATTAACTTTCTAAAGTGTTAAATTAAGTGGAAAAGACAAGTCCAAAAACGTTAGTAATTCAAAGAACAAATTTTATTTTTGAACATGAAAAATTTACCGAGGTCCGGACCTCGGTGGCCTCATAGCTGGTTACGGGCCTGCAACCAGTAGTCATGGAAAACAACCCGCGGCAACAGTGTTAAAGTAGCCCATTTCCGTGGGAAAATCGCGGACTTGGCAACACTGAGGTGATGTAAAAGAGGCAAGCAGGCAATTGGACCAAAGCACTGTGAGGCAAGGGAGGGGGAGACTCAAAATGTTTCTAAACTTAAAACGCATTTTCCCCCCATTTGCGTTTGTGTTGTTTTACTACTTACAAAGTTATTTAAAGTATAAAATGTTATTTACAATACACAGAGTGGTTTTTAATCATATTTTTAGGGGGGACAACACTCAGATATGGGTGGTCCTGTCCCCCTCGACCCCCCGGGATTTGAGAAGGGTATAACTGCAGCCCGGAGATCTCCAAATGGGGGCGGGAACTCCAAAACGGGGTGGGAGCTCCAAAATAGGGCGTGGCTTCCTCCCATTGACAGACAGGCACATGACACGCATGCGCAATTTTTTCCCCCCAATCCACTTCAGTGCAAACTCCACCCCACAGCTGATTCTAAAGATTTTATTGGTTGTGTCAATTAAAGTGTTGATTTCCTACATTATGCTACAAAAAATGCTAACCCCTAAACCT
>NW_015546240.1:100640-101838 GCF_001515605.1 Sinocyclocheilus anshuiensis | reverse complement strand
TTTTTGAGTTTCATTGCATTAGATACATGCAGATGTTTCTTAGATCTCACTCTACTTTCTGAGCCACTCTTTCAATTATTTTTTAAGACTTGGTGGTCCAAGTCTTGGTGGAATTTTGATAGAAAACTGTACTTGTTGTATATGTATTCATAATGAAGGCCACTTGTTTTGATATTTTGTTGTATCATATAAAGACATTTAGGCCTATGTTTTTAATTGTGGGTTTGTTTCCAAATATTTAAAATTTTATAAACAGAACAATAAAGATTTGTAAAGAATGTTCTTAAGATTTTATAGTATAATAATATTTTTTATAATAATAAGTCTTTACAATGAGTGCAAATAGCCAGGAGTGATTGAGTGTTTTAATTCAGAGCTGAGAGAGAGGGATAAATCTCCCCCATAGGGTTTTCACTGCGAATCCGACTCATTTTAACAGTTTTTGACCATCTGTGGGAAGTAGCTATATAATGTGACAGAAGGACCACACTATGTCATGAGGGGAAACACACAGACACACAGACATATTTGCTTCGGACAGAGAGAGAGGCTTTGGCGCCCAAGGCTGCTCATCAGATCTGAATGAATGAAGAGAGTGAAATTAATTTAAAATGACCTCAGAACAATTCTATGGTAATATTAATGTAAATGTTAAAAACAGAAATAAGAGTTGAAACATAAGGCCCTTAAGGTTGGAGCAATAGTAACTCAATAACAACTGATATGTCAGACTTATATAAGGCATTGGAAGTTAAATAACTGAAATGGTTTGATGAGCACAGTTTTCTTTGCTTTGATGACGTAGGCCTATTTCCTATTAAATGAGGAAGTGGACATAGCCGAAAACAATAATCACAGTTTCAAAATGATAATAAATTCCAACCATTTTCTTCGCAACTAATTGACGATTGAAAAAGAGTTAAACTATGAGCGTTAGAGCAATGAATGCACTTGCTATTATAAATGCTATTTATAATTTAGCTGAGAGGATATGCACTAGGGGTGTCCCCGACTAAGGATTTTCATAGTCGAATCGGAATTTTCGAATCTTGCTGATAGTCAACTGATAGTAGAATCATTTGTTTGGGGGGCGGGGCAAAATACATTACCAAGAGTAATTCGACAGTCTCGACAGTCATAATTACTGACGTTAACTCACAGGGAAAATGTGTAACGGATGCCTCGCAGGGGTAAATAA
>NW_015546240.1:99522-100347 GCF_001515605.1 Sinocyclocheilus anshuiensis | reverse complement strand
TCGGAAGGTTGCCGCTTTGTCAAGACTCGTTCACTCTGCCAGCGTCTCGCAGCGAACTTTTTATACCACGGACACGAAACATTCTTGCAAACTGTCTAAACTGAATTATACATGTCATGTAGACATTCATATGAGGAGTTTAACAGCAAATTAGTAATTCAGAGAACAAATTTTATTTTTGAACATGAAAAATTTACCGAGGTCCGGACCTCGGTGGCCTCATAGCTGGTTACGGGCCTGCAACCAGTAGTCATGGAAAACAACCCGCGGCAACAGTGTTAAAGTAGCCCATTTCCGTGGGAAAATCGCGGACTTGGCAACACTGAGGTGATGTAAAAGAGGCAAGCAGGCAATTGGACCAAAGCACTGTGAGGCAAGGGAGGGGGAGACTCAAAATGTTTCTAAACTTAAAACGCATTTTCCCCCCATTTGCGTTTGTGTTGTTTTACTACTTACAAAGTTATTTAAAGTATAAAATGTTATTTACAATACACAGAGTGGTTTTTAATCATATTTTTAGGGGGGACAACACTCAGATATGGGTGGTCCTGTCCCCCTCGACCCCCCGGGATTTGAGAAGGGTATAACTGCAGCCCGGAGATCTCCAAATGGGGGCGGGAACTCCAAAACGGGGTGGGAGCTCCAAAATAGGGCGTGGCTTCCTCCCATTGACAGAATGGCACATGAAACGCATGCGCGATTTTTCCCCCAATCCACTTCAGTGCAAACTCCGCCCCACAGCTGATTCTAAAGATTTTATTGGTTGTGTCAATTAAAGTGTTGATTTCCTACATTATGCTACAAAAAATGCTAACCCCTAAACCT
>NW_015546240.1:43566-96144 GCF_001515605.1 Sinocyclocheilus anshuiensis | reverse complement strand
TTATTGGGAGAAAACCGGTAGTTCTATGTGAAATCAGACATTTGAGCACCCCCATATAGCCAAAATGACATGATCATATCACCTCACGAATATTCGACTGTGAGATTGGTAGTCGAATCAGGCTCCTACCTCCTATCTAAGCATCAAATCGTCGACTATTCGGGGTCACCCCTAATATGCACATTCTAGAGAACATTGTATGGTACAAATATTTAGATATGATTGCATGTGCATAAGTCATCAATACATTTTTGGTCCGGAAGACTTTTAGGAGTACAGACTAAAATTAAAAGCAACAAAAATACAGTTTTAATTTCATGAGGTCTTTAAGCTTGGCTTATTTACAACAGCTAACTGGTATTTCTATAAGCAAAATCATATTATAGATTATATAGTATTTTCACTCAGTTTATCATGCGAGAACACATATCATAAACTGAAATCGATATACTGCTGGGAGTTCACATCATTCATTGAGTTGATGCATTTATTCATACTTACAGAAGCCTACTTAATTTCCTTAGAGCGAATTGAGGTTAAGTGCCTTTCTCAAGGGCACAGTGGTGGTGGGTCACTCATGACCCTCTCCTTATAGAGAGCAACCTTCTTATTACCAGGAATGGACTTTAACCACCATGATGCCACACCATCCAACTAAAGATAAATCATGTAGTGTGCATTTACTACTGATCAACCAACCATCTACAGTATATGTCTCCCGTCTAACTGTATTTGCTCTCATTTTTTAAAGTGTGCCAGTGGGTTCAGCCCCTAAAAGTACCTGTTATATGTATTTTATACAGCAGTTGTGCTTTAATGTAATCCAATCGATGTTTTGGGATGTATAAAAGTGACCAAATCAGTATGGGCAGGGTGATTGTATTATTTGAGAGTTTTTTGGGGTTTCCATAATGCTTTTATTCACTGTGCATAGGCTGTTGATTTAAATTTTCTGAGTGTGGTGTGATTTGATTATTTAATTACCCAATTTGTGTATTATCTTCTGCACATGCTCAACTGCGCTGTCACTCCTGCCTTTCATTTGCTGCAGGTGTGCTGCCGCTTCTATAAAAGGGAATCTCACAGTTCTCTGCAGAGTGTGGTGAATGTGTCGGTTGAAGTGATGTATTTTGTTGTATCTTTAATGGCAAAATTACACTTGACTAATTTGAAAGCATGCCAGTTGTTGGTGCTACAATGGGCATTTTAAGGAATGGTGTGGGAACTGCTGTAGCCACCATGTTGTCAATTGGTGCTTTAATTAATTACAGTTGCATCTTTTTATGCTGTTGAAATTTGCTGCTTTTAAAGGGATTTTATATAAATGTTATTTATATGTATAGTTGATTTATGTGCTGAAGTTTTAACATGTTTGATGCTTTTTTTCTCATACTTAAGTGGCTACTGTTTTTTTTTCTTTATTCTTTCTTTATTTTTTATTTTGCCTTGAGAAGGTTGTTTACTGTAGCTCATCACACTACACAGCTAACCTGGTCTGGTGCAGGTTTTGTTCTGGGCAAGAGACTGGACCAGTCAGCTGTGAGCAAAGTAACATTTCTTTCATGCAAATCACTTGCCATTTAAACACGCTTCACAGGGAAAGATTTTTAGAGATTGACTGTCACTTTAAAATTAACATTTACAACTTTTGTTTTAAGCTTGTTGTGGACCTGTATAAATAACAAGTTAATCAATTAGTCTAAAAAAGTTAGATTTTGTAACATTTGATTGATGCATTAGGTATCATGATTATTTATTTATTTGTTTATTTTTTTACAGAATCTATTCATCTATAGGTTGATGTAAATTCATGTTCATTACACAGTAATTTTCATTTATACAAAGCAATGTTAAAAAGTGTTACTATAGATAAAACTTTTCATGTTAGTTATTCCATTGATGTTTAAAAAATTAACGTTTTACCAGTAAATTTGCATACTTAATAATTTATATACAGTAGCAATCTTTTTTAATTCTATAATAATTTTAAGATTTAAAAAATACCAAGCTTATTTTTGTTCTTTTAAACTTGTAGACCTACATAAATGATCAATTATATAAATTAATTAAATTGCTTATTATGTATTTTTTTATTTATGTATTAATTTATTTACTTTTTGTTTTTGTTTGGTTTTGTCAACTCGATACCAGTTCTGAGTTTGTTCAGCTTAAGCTGATTAGTGGTTTAGTAACACTCACCCATTTATTTTATTTAGCAAAAGCTAAGCAAGTACCTGTAAGCATGGAATTGGGTGAATATGAAATACTCCGTGTTGAACTGTGTTTCCAGCCGCTGAGATAGCAGTGGCATCATGTCTTTATTTTTACCTCCCTGTAGAAACTATATTCAGTATAACTTAGTTAAGTGGCAACAACAGCACCTCTCTGCCGTTCAGAGATTCACCGTCATCCCATTCATGTTGGGAAATAGCTGTTGTGATATTTCTCCCCGGTACATTTTAAATGTAATTTTCTGAATCAAAAGCACTCCATCACAGCTAACTCAAAGCACTTTTCATTAATAGTCTGTGAGAGGGAGGACTGAATGTTTGTGCCAGTAGGAGATGAGTAGGTGTTTGTTTGCATAAAAAGCTCAAGATTACTATACTGAGAGTGATGACCTTTCCGTTGCCTCTATAATAACATGTGAGCACTGTTCCCTTTTTCAACACCTCTCTCCCTCTCTTTCCCTCCTCTTTGTCTCTGTCTTTCAAAATAATGGCTGCAGAAACTGTCATTTTGCCGTTGGCAGGTGAGTACCACTATTGAGCACCAGCACAATGGCTCATGGGGATGCTTTTCAGTTTGTGTGAAGTTAAAAACTACTTACACATTATAAATGTTAATGAATGAGAAACAGTGGCATGTTAAAGCACTCTTTGGGTCTCTCTTTCTCTCTCCCTAGCCTTTAACTCCCAATCCATTATAATTTTACTTAACAAATGTGTTACTGAGCACATTTCTTAAGCACAGTTATCCATGTGATGATCATGGAATCACAATTTTTTTATATCATGTGAACAAAACGGGTCTCTAGAGAAAATGGTAATTTAATGCAAATCTTGGCAAAGGCCTCAATCCAGTTTCTCAGCCATGCTGGCCACTGCTGAATGGTTTAGAGTGTGGAAAGTTTAGCATCAGCTGAGCCAGTGACTTTAAAGAGCTCACTGAAATTTTCACAGCTTCACACATTCCGTTCAAGAGAAAATGGTTTTGAGTTTCTCTTTATCTCCTGCTGTTGTGATGGTTAAAAAATCCTGTCAGCTTGTTTGGTAAGTTTTTGCTTATTTAACATTCCTTTCAACAGGTTTTTGAAAATTGCATACTAAGTTGGTTCCTACTAAAATTAATGGTTAAAAAAAATCCAATTGAATTGTCAAATGTAGGAAAAGTTGGCATTACATACATTTTTATAAAGTTAACTTTTAGGCCATTTAGTATGAAAAAAATTGGAAAAGGAATGAAACTAAGAAAGTTCTACATAACTATTATGCAATGTAAATGATCAGCTTCACTTAAAATGCAAGCTTATTGAACTTGAATCCATTAGTATAAAACATCATTGCTGAGTTTATAGAACTTCTTACCTTAGGTTCAACGAAAGAACAGATTCTCCACATTTTTTTGTATCTCTCATCCTCAAGTTGTTCCAAACCTGAATGCATTTCTTTCTTGTGCTGAACACAAAAGAAGATGTTTTGAAGAATGTTGGTAAACAAAAATAAGTAATAAATGGCTACCATAAACACATTCTAGCTTCAGTGTAGTTAGCATTAGCTAACTGCTTTTTTTCACAAGTGTACCAGTACCTTAACTGGAGTTTATTTGCTTTTACTTGAAATTAGTATTTTGTATCTGCAGTTTCAAAGCAGCTTCTCCAACACTGATGGCCATGACCTTGTTCTTGCAGAGGTTGTTTCAGAGTGGTACGTGGCATTGCTCCAAAGAGAGGAACAGAGAAGACGGCAGATGCTAGGTAACGTGTAATTTACATGTGTGGGTGCATGTTTGTGAGGGAGATGCACACTGACAGTTCAGTGATGGTGCTCAGTCACCTGTCTCTTGCACTCATTCACTTTCAATGGTAAATCTGCTCAACAGCCTAACATCTCTCTTGATTCTTTGAACTGACTGGAGATCATATGTGCCCGAGCCCCCAGCATCTATTTCATCCTGCTTGTCTGTGAGCAGAAGTATATTTCAGGCTTCTCGGCGAGAAGACCAAATGGGATAAGCTTTTCCTAGACATCCAGTCATGTAGAGTTACCTTTGAAAAGAAAAACAAAACCGCTTTGAGGAAATTTTGTATGCTCAAGCAATTTATTGGATGTTCTACAATATGGTAAAGCTAGTCTTCTTTCTGTATTGAATGTTTTTTTTGGTCTGTTTTTCTGTAAAAAAAATATTTTTAAATTATCACATGAACAGATTTAATATTTTTTTTATGCATCTAAAAAGGGTTTCAAGTAAAGCACAGATTGCAAGCAGTGTTCTTGTAATTGGATAACTGCTCATTTTAGTGCATCGACTGCAGTGTTTACTCGTCTTGGCATCATACTGTGGTGCCTTTCAGCTTATTATAGCAGGAATGCAGTGTTATCTCTCCCAGAGTTTTCCAATAAAAACATATTTTTCAATTATATTTACCTTTTATGACCTTGCCTCAACCAAATAATTCAGCCATTAATCTGTCTATATAAAATATTGATGCTGGACCCGTTTAGAATTTGACTTTGTACAATGAACAGCTCATACAGAAGCAGAGTCATTTCTTTTCTCCCTGAATACATTTTTTAACCATTTCTTTTGGTTTTCCTTTCAGAAAATATCTGTAAAGTCTACACCATCAGTTGAGTGAAATCAACATGTTTTTGTAGTCAGTAAAAAAAGGGAACGAGGCAATGTCAAGTGTTTAACTTTGCTAAAATGCATCCTAAACCATAAAAAATGTTTTGGACTTTCTTTAGCAGGTCTAGTTGGTGGTCAGTTTGTTTATCTGGTTAGCCAGATATGTACTCAAAAGTCCCTTAAACCAGCTAATTAACAGTTTTTTGTTGTTGTTGTTGTTGTTCAGCAGGGTATTTCACAGCATGGTTAACCTTTTAAATCCCTATTAGTTCTGTTATAAATAGGCTTTCTGTTTCCTCTTGACTTGTTATCGTTGAGTGGGATATTCCCTCTTAATACTGTGGAAGCACGGAATTGGTGGCTGCCTGTAGTCAGGCCAAGCTCAGATCGGACAGATCAATGACCTGTTAGCAAAACTCAGCATAGCCTGAGAAGTTTCATTGAGGTTGTTATTGCAGGGCACTGATAATGAAGGGGTTGTGTTTTGCTAGAGGGACCGTTTTAAATGAATACTATCAGCTTAGTGGCTAAACCTCTGTTATTTGTGTTCATAAATGGACAGAGCAGGGTCTCGCTCCAAGAAAATAAGCAAAATGTCAAAACCAATCTGTGTGCCAGCTTAACAATTTGGTGCATACTTCAGTGGGTAATGAGATTCAATGGGAAAAGGAGAAGTGTGCTGCCCGACCGAAAGCTAGGTGTGCTGTTTAATGTTGATACTGCCAGTAGTTACAAACTACAGAAATATATTTTTCAGCATCAAGCTACCCTTAGAACAAAAGTAATGAGGTGAAAAGAAGAAATAGTGAAAAAAGGATTCACTTTCAGTGATGCAATTTTCCTTCCACTGATGCCGTTGTGATTATCCACCAGGTCCCAAGATATTCTCCCCTATTGCCACAACAACATAATTCAAAATGTCTTTATAACCAGTTTTATCCACATGGGGTTAAAGACAGCTACGGCTGGTTTTAATTATGTTCATTAACAACCAATTACAACCTTTAAAGTGATAATGAGAATGAAGAATTCTCTGTGTGTGTGTCTACAAGGGAAAACTAATGTATGAAAGTGTTGCCAAACAAACACATGCTCAGAGTGGAATGCTATTGTGCAGTTCACTTTTACAGGATACACTATTAGCCACAATGGAAGGAAAAATAACCCTATTTATTTGGTATGTGCATGTTATAAATCTTACTGTGGACGATTCATCTGTGCATTTTATATGTTCTTGTTTTTTTTTATCTCATAATGTGTAGTCTAATCAAAATGCCATAATTCGATCTTCCTGTGAAAATCCAGGTGTCTCTTCCAAATAGATAAAATGACTTCTCTCTGGTGACATACGCAAAACTTCTGCTGCTGCTTCCTTTGATTGTGACTTTGAACAGCGAGCATTATGCACTATTTCAAACAGTGATATGCTACGTCGTTGTTATATGATTTATTCAGCAAGTTGAATTCAGCTGCATAAAATAGTATTTAGCATTTTAAATTGTTTAATTGCATTGTGGAATGCTTCAGTTGTGTACAGCACAAATTTGCATGGTAGTATTAATTGATTATTATACCAAGTCACTATGTTTTTATTTGAATAACTCTTTGACCCCATTTAATACTCGTTTAAAGTGCTGACTTGGTAAAGTACAATGCGCATTTTTGTAATTGTAGCATTTATTGTATAACAGAGCTGATTATCAAAAATCTTTTTCAATTTTAAATATACTGTTTTTAGTCTGTGGGTTCATTGTTGGTATTTTATGTTTTTTATTGCATCACAAAATGGAAAAAGCAGTCATTTCATTCTTTTACCAGGGTCTGAAGTGGCATGAAAGTTTACATTTCATAGTCCTTTTATTTGTTTGTCAGGGAACTTGACAGGATCCGAGCACATAAATCCTCCTTACATAATGCTTGCTTGAAACCAGTTTTTTTCAAGTGCGGAGTGATGTTTTCTATCATACTAGTGGTGCTGGTATCAGCAACCCACTGCTGATTAATTGTTCGCCGAACCCAGGTGGCGAAGAGGAAAGGAACAATTGTGTTCTTAATCTACCTCTTAGTCTCTCTGCCTCCCTCTTTCTCAGGTCTGACAACAGGGCTGAACGGAGGTGCTCAGCTCATCACATAAATATTAATGCCACCATGTTTCAACAAGATGCTCACTAATCTTTTCTCTTTCCCCCCACCTCTCTCTCTTCGTCTCAGAAGTAAAGTCCTATCGCAGAGCTGTCATCTGCAGAACAGGAGCTGCACTCCAGGAGCTTGCCGGGACATTTTATTTTTTATATTGTTTCAATTAGTCTTTGGTGTTTTGAAATGCGAGTGTGTCATCTTTTTTCCCATTTGCCATCTACCCACTCTTTAGTATTCTTTTTTTCTTTAATATTTGTCTGTTCACTTTAGTTGACCTTGTGTAACCGAGACGTCTGAAACCATCTTCCCTCAAAGCCAAGTGTTATGACACCATCAGATCAAATTACAGAAGGTAAAGTAGAAAAGAAATAAAGTAAAACGGTTTAACTGACTGGTGAGGTTATGACAGAGCTAACACTGAGTGTGCAGAAATTTATTTTCTACAAAGAAGCCCAGGCTTGCATCACATGACTGTAACTTCAGTTGAATGGTTCATGTCAACACTTTGATGACATGAAAGAAACCTCACTCTTTCAGAGACATGCAATGACATGGAAGAATATTAAAAGGAGATTATAAAGACGCTTTCTGTAGCAGAAGTTGAAACAGCTGAAACAGCCAATTTATTCCAGAGCGAACACTTGATGGGTATCCAAACAGGTGTCATGAGCAAAAGAGCTCTGCAGTCCTAAACAGTGGATTCTCACAGTGCATGAATCGACGTTAGATTTTACAGCATTGGCATTTGGAATTACTTTTTAGACTTCAGGTATGGGTTTTCGATAGTGCACCATTTGTTTGTGAATTGACATAGATCTATATTGGTAATTTGCTGGGTGATTTGCTGACTACAGGATATAAGAGGAATGTAAGAGTGTGCACCTGCACTGGCAAATGAGAATGTGCCTCTTAAGCAAAAGCTGTTTTAAAGAATATAAATAAACTGCACACAACTGTGATGGGGCTTTTTAAATTGTTCAAATGGTAAGATACAAAAGTATATGTGTTTTGTAAAGCTGCACATAATTATTCATGGGAGTCTGTTTTAAGTATGTTTTATGTTTTATAGAGCAAGTTAGATAAAGTGGAACAGTTAGGTAAATGGTACATGGTTTCTAGCTGAACCAATGAATGGTCAACATTTAAATGTTTGAACAAGCATCTGCTTTTGAGAAATCACACTTATCCGTTCTGTCATGGATGTGGTTATTATTCTTAAGCTTGTTTTAACCATACTTTTGACATCGGCTAGTTCTGACAGGCTTTTTTCAGAAAATGCAAGCACATGTCCAATAGACAGACTAAGCTAACAGTCCTTAGCATTGCAACTTAAACATTGTGAATGATGGGAGAAATGGGTATAACGTATCGGAGCGAATCAGACAATTTAAGATTCGATCAGAACATTGATGAAACGCAAAGAGCAGAATTACACAAAGAGGCCCAAGACAACATGGATGATCGTAAATCAGATCCTAGCGCCAACAAGTCTGAAGCAAGTCTAACTAGCAGCTTTGAACAGCTTGCAGCATTAAAACAAAAGAACACTTATTGATAATTCAACCTCCGGAAGGAGATTGTCATATTTGGGGCAAGTAACCAAGGTTAATGGTCAAAGGTATAACGCATCATGACCATCACAAGTGAAATCACAAGTTAAAATCTTCCTTGGGTTGATTTTCCCACTCAGGACAAAGACCAGACTCAAACTACTTCTAAACCTTTTGACCTTTGTTCCTCACAGAATCCGTCCTCACGTTCCCAGAACTGCACAGAGACTGCCCTTTACAAATATAAATGCACCAATATGATGCTAAAAGGACTTATGAGCAAATATAATTCCTATACATAACTCCATATGTATGTAAGCCACACATTTGACTATCATGTCATAATCACTCATTGTGTATGTCTTTTTGAATAACTATTGAATAGTTTATACTCATGTTTGGTATGTATGAGTTTATTTCCTTCAAACGTTTCTATCAATCAATTATTTGTAAAATGTATCAGATTCTTGTTACAGAAACCATTGTCTAAATCAGTGGTCTCCAAACTCTGTCCTGGAGGGCCGGTGTCCTGCAGAGTTTAGCTCCAGTTTGCCTCAACACACCTGCCTTGACGTTTCTAGTATGCCTAGTAAGGCCTTGATAAGCTGGTTCAGGTGTGTTTGATTAGGGTTGGAGCTAATCTCTGCAGGACACGGGGCCTCCAGGACTGAGTTTGGAGACCCCTGGTTCGGACCATGTGATTAAAGGGGTCATATGATGCGATTTCAAAGGAGGGACTTCGTAGAAAACTAAGCGTTTGAGAGAGGCGGGGCATAGAGGACCTACAATAATGTACAGTATTTGAAAAATAATGTGTTTTTTGAACATTAAAGCATGTCAACATATTCTGTTACACCAAATACACAAAATAATGATCTTTAAAAAAGCAATATATGACCCCTTTAATAAGATAACACGTTCATTTATGTATTGGGAGGAGAAACATAGTAACACCCTGAGCTAAGACAATGTCTAATTGGTCAAGACCCCATTTGGGATGTGTCCAACAGCCGAGTTTAAAAACTCAGGACACCAACATTTACATGCCAGATGCTCCTCAACCGTCATGAGGAGATAAGCCATCTAGTCTCGTCACACTTCTCTTCATTCTTTCTTTTACTTAAGTTTCTTTTCCATTGAGAGTTTCGTGTTCTGAGTTAAGTTTTGCTGCAAAGCCGTGTCTCCGAGTCAAACCTCGTCTGTGTCCGCCGCCAAAACTTCAACCAGCCCACAACTCCGCGTCATACTTCAGCCAACACCCAACGATTGGCTCCCCAAGACGTCACTTCGAACGACTACTGAACCTCCAGCCAATCAACAACCTTGGGAAACCCCCTTTCAGCAAACTACACCACCGGAGGGAACACCCATCAGATTTAATCCACGGATTAAATAACCTAACACAGGAAACGCAAGTAAAACCTCCAGATTCTAGCTGAACTGGTGCATTTAATATAAAGTTTAATAGCCTTATTGACAAACTCATTGCGAGGGTTAATTAAATGATTGATGGTTGTTCAGGTCTAAGCTATTGCACATATTGCTATAACTTGGGATTTCACATTTTCACTCTTCTAAACTCATTCTTTCCTCACTTACTCTCTTTCTGCAACTTGTGTGAATGTGCGAGTGCGTGTGTTTTTGTGTTAGATTAGTTTATGTCTTAGATTTGTCCAATAAAGTCTTATCAATATTGAAAAGAGAAGTATCTTGTGCTTTGTGCTTACAAGTTAATGTCTTAAAGCTGCCGATCTTGTTACTGTGCTAATAAATAGTGTTTTCATACTTTGGATCTTAATATATATATTGTAGAGTTTGTTATACGGGCCGTTCAGTGAATCGCTGGCCGATTCAGTTGATCAGCCGTAAAACTGATTCGGTCCAAATTCCCGATAAAATCATAAATAATTCCCTTTGAGCTAAATTTACCTGTTTCCATTACTGTAACGGAGGCGACGAGACGAGAGATGTGCGGATCCATTTGCAGGCTTTTGTTAAACCGAGACGTGGTCATAAGAGGCATGGGTCAAACAGTGGCAAACAGGTACATTTCAGGCAAGACAAATAGTATTCCTAGGGCAAGCGTGGGTCTACGATCGGCGAACAATATCCAGAGGGCTTGACACGAGCGGTTATCCAATAACACAAGCAATAGTCCAGGCAAGGTGCAAACACAGTCCGAAACAGCAGGCAAAGGGTTAATCCAAGATACACAGGCAGAAGATCAGGAAACAGACAACAAGGCAACACGAAATGACTAGACTTAGACTAGAACTAGAAACGGAAAATTGGAATGGCTCCGTAATGTAGCTATCGCTAGAAGAGTGATATACGCTAAACAATACTCAGCTGTAAGAGAGAAGTCCATGGCTTATAAAGCGTCTCATTGGATGCAGCTGTGTGTGTGTAATCAGTGCAATGGATGATGGGAAATGCAGTCCAGGGTGATGTGTAACAGTCTGTGTGAGAGTCAATGTAATTGGAGAGCGACCTCTGGTGCCAATCGGCCGGAAGGCCACGGACCGGATTCGTGACAGTTACATGGGTGTTTTGGTAATTGTTGAAAATAAGAGCACATAGCTAAGAAATGTTTTTACAGTCATTTTATAGTGTATACTATACACTACAGTTCAAAGGTAACTTAAAAAAAATATATATTAGAAATAATTACTTTTAAATGATAAAAAAATACATTTATAATGTTACGAAAGATTTCTATTTCTAATAAATGCTCTACTGTTGATCTGTCTATTCATCAAAGTATCCTGGAAAAAACTATCACAACTATCACTTGCCACAAAAATCTTAAGCAGCAAAAATGTATTCAACAATTATTTTAAAGTGTAATAATATTAGTGACACAAAATTCAAATTCAATAGGCCTGTTGCTGCTGTATTTATTTGCCTACTGCTAAATGATCTCCTTTGCTATAATACCCTGCCTTCCTCATTTTGTTTCTGACAAACAGTAACTTGCACAATGTCCAATATCCAATTGCAGCATATACTTGACAGTATACTGTGATTTAAATCCATAGTGCTCCACATATTATACTCCAATAATGAGCATAATCACAGTATGTGCTCCAAATTTATTACTGCCTTAAGGGGGCATGTAAATGTAGTCAGTAATAGGTACCATTGAAGCAAATGATTTTCATGCAAATCAAATAGATTGCATTTTGGATTACACCAGTACTCCTGATCTTGATCATAGACCAGCTATAATACAATATTATCTACTCAATTTATGTTCTTCTTGTTATTCTGATGGTAGTCGATCAAACTGCAACACACAAGGCTCAGATTTAATCTTGAAGACCAACTTTAAATCTTCTAACTAATAAATATGCCACATTTTCAGTATATCTAGTAGCACTTTTGGGTCGACAGGGACATGTGCAAGCCTGGTCATTGAAATTCTAGTACTAGCTCATGGCACAATTGGGTCATTGCTTTTTAGTGCCACCCTTCAACCTCTGGGGCAGATTTTGTTGTTGTGGAAATAGCTGGTGGATTGGTTGGGTGAAGATGGTCTGGTCCTCTTCCCTCACTCTCCGTGTGACTGCATTTTGATTGCAGCACCAAGGATTCATCTAATTCATTACGAGACTGTGCCATGAGTCTTTTATGGGGGGTGACTAAGCATGAACAAGGAATTGTCCAGTTTCCATGCCTTTTTGTACTTCCTCTTTGATTTTTTCCCTATCCCATTCTTTTCTTTCTTATAAGCATTTTCCACTCAATTCTTAGTTGACTCACGGGGTTGTTTACTCTTTGTAGAGTTGAATGAGACAAATGACTGGTTCACCAGTATTGAGTGGGACACACAAAAACAAACAGTAATCAGGCAAATTAACAAACAATGCTTCCTCCTACATGATTCTCTACAGCTCTGAACAATCTGGCCCATTAAAGGATGAATACACACACGCATATGCGCATACAATCGGCCGTGACCAACAACTTCTGTTCATCTCTTGCCTCTTTGTCTCATTACCCTAAAAAGAGTGCATGTAATGCACCATGTGTCAGCCTCTGTTCCATGTTTTGTCTGTGTCTTGCTCCCCAGGTGTTCCTTTCCCATGTTTAATTTGTCCCAGGTGTTCCCCATGATGGTTCATTGATCCCAGGTGTGTCTCGTCATCCCCTCCTCCTGTGTGTATTTAAAGTGTTCCCAGTCCCTAGTTCTCTGTCCGCTGTTGAACGTCTTCCTGTGAACGTCTTCCCGTGTACGTCTTCCTGTGAACATCTTCCTGTGTTCGTCTCCCTTGGTTCCTTGGTTCATGCAAATAAAGTCCTGTCAACATATTCTCCAGCGTCTCCTCGTCCCTCGTGTGAGTGCAACGTGACACCATGGGCATTTACCCCATTATGATGTGACCTGCCATTCTTCTTTAATTTCTAAAAACAAGGCAACAGGTTCAAACATCATAAGCATGAGCAGATACATTCTGCCCGAAGCTTGCTGTGACTCACGAGAGCAGATTGAGATGATTCTGGCAGCTTTCATTGCCCTGTTGTGTTTATTCTAAGCTGGCTTAACTCACTGGTAACACCACTGCTATCTTTTGGCATCAGAGTAGGTGCCAGATTAATGTCTCCAATAAATGTCAGGATGTGAAACATAACCTTCATTCAGCCTTTTAGTAGTGCTGTGTTATTTGGATACAATACTTCTGAGTGATCGACGGTCCCTATTATTCACTTTTCGGTTTTTGATAAAGTTATGCCATGCTTTGGTTTGCAGTGTTGTTCTTAAAACGCCAAACAATTGGACTGGTAAGGTCACAGAAGTTCCTGCTAAACGGGCTCCCATGATTTGCCGTTTTTGGAAGTCTGACAAGTCCCCCATTTCACCCACGGCTTGTACTTAACATTGCTAAACACAACTTATACTACACAATGACACACAATCTAGAGAATGTAGTAGTGTTGGGTCTGAGTCCGAGTGGAGTCCTAGTCTTTAACCAATTGAGTGGAAGACGTTTATTGATGTCGTTTTATCCTGATTTTATGTTGTTACTTATTTTTTGTATCTTTCATGTTTTTTATCTTTCAACCCTTGTATATGTCATAATGACTGTTTTCTCATTGAAAGCAATGGAGTGCCCTACTGCACATTGAAAAATGATGATAAGAGGTATTTAGTGCATTAAAGTGACTAAGTGTCCATATGTGACGAGTTGGGAGTGAGAATGTGTTGTTCATACACATTTTGGGTAGTAGAGAGGAGACAGACTATAAACAAAATATTCGGACAGGTTGTGACTTTGATGTCTGATGTGTCTTCATCGTCAATGCTTTGCATTGATTTTTCCTGCTTTATACACCTCTGTCAATCTGTCTCACTCAATCTCTGTCTGTCACCCTTGTTAAAGTTAATGTCTTACAGGAGTGCTTGTTTATCCTGCCATTGTCCCATGCGTGTTATTAATTTAGCTTCTATTTTCCGCCTTGTTTACAACCAACCTGCCCCTCATAACAAAGCCAGTGTCTTGTCCTTTTTCACCTTCTTTTTGGCCGTGGACCCAATTGTGCAGATGACAAGCATTTTTTCTACCTTAATTATAAAAAAAAAACATGTTTACCCATTTGGGAGCAGTCGGGAGCGGTGTGCACATTGAAATCATACCGTATTTTGTTAATATCTGTTTGTAACAGTGTAATGCTAATTCATCTGTTGTTTTTCTCCGTCAGGAGCTCCTCTGAGCTAATGTACCCAACTCTCTTAAACAGAAACGCTCGCTCGCCTTCCTGCTATGAGGAGTCTGCAATGAGGTAGTCAAGAGAGACATGGTTGTCACTTCTAACTCCTTAGAAATCAGAAATCTAAAGCTGCTGATTTCATACCCTGGGAAAAGCTCTGCACAGCAAGACGAGAGGAATAAAACTATCAAGCTATCAGAAGCATCTTAATTAAAGTCTTTCAGTGGCAGAAAGTGATAACAGCCGCGGTAACACAATCTTGAAATGCATAGGCACAGATGAATCAGACTTACCAGTCATATATGTCTGATGCGTCATTTTACCAATGATCCCTAGAAGTCATTAAAAGTAAATCTCGCTGTCTGAGTCTGGAAGAACATTTTCATATTTCTGTACTTTGGCTCTGAACATGCGTCTCACAATTATGGCATCTTCAAAATCCACATTTGACTGCTATATGGTATCACAGCTGGTTTATTTGCGAACTTACATTTGATGATCAGAGTCGAGCAGCTGCACAATTATCCCTGTTTTAATCATTTGCGCCTGAAACATATTACTCTTCTGTGCAAAGAAGCATTGACAAAAACGTCAGTCATTACTCTGAAACTGAAGCATGTTCAGAATCGTAATGTTCAGTGTCTTATAAAACATCTGCCAATTATGTCATCAAAAGCCATTAGCAAAGTGCACCTCTTTCATTTTATTCTATGAGGCTTTGTCCTTTGTGACCTGTGAGATTAATAGGCTCTCCTAATCGGCCTTGAGGTATTTATTACGTCAATATTTACCATTCGGGAGACGACAGAAATGCCTTCAGAGGATCGGCTTCTTGTAGTTGACAGGAACTTGAGGACAAAGTCAGTGTGGCGTCCTGTGTAGTCACCCTCAATCACATCTTCAGATCTGGTTATTGTTTATGACGTAGGAACATATGGTAATCACAGACCATGAGCGCTGAGCCGATAAGTGCTTTGAAACTGATCCAAGATTAGTCTATTATTCCAGCCTCCAACAAGAGCCAGTTAACCACAAATGCTGCTTTACCTTCGCCTCGATTTACTTCGCTGCTGTTTACTGTAGAGCATTAAATAGCATGGGTAAATATTTGATCTGCTGGCTCTGATAACCTCTGATAAAGTATGACAAAGCTTTTTTCTCTCTCTAGCTAAATTATTGTATTGGTAAAACAAGCTATGCACCCTGTGGGCATTTTTTTTTTTAAATGAGAAAAGGTCAGATTTCCTCAGGAGGGTGAGGAGAGTGAAACAATGTTCTGATCAAAGATATCGACCAATGAAATAACCAAATGTCTCTTATCTTCACCTCCACTGCACTGCATAGTTTCCCAGGCCTTACTGAAAAGCTGAAAAATCTTTTAGTTGTAGTTTTGATGCAAATTCAAAGAAAGGAAATCTCACTCAAAGCAACAAAATGCTACAACCAGTTCCTGGAATTTATCTGTGTATTTCAGAGATAGATCAAAGACTATCATCACAGCAATAAATCAAACTGTGCACTGAAACGTATAGTTTAATTCAGAGTGTTGTATCAGTCTCACTCCTGGCTCTCATGCTGTTCTTAGAGGGTGGGCTGGGGAAGGGAAGCCAGCTATATATTGTTCTTTTGTATTACTGGGGCATTGAAAATCAGACATGCAATTATCTTATAGTGTGATCATTCATGCAGAGGTTTTGGGAGAGACAAAAAGCCACGGTGCTTCTTGTAAAATCAGACAGTAGATTATATCTCTTCAAGATATTGACCTTGAATGGCCCAAACCCAAAACATTCCCTGGATTCCTAAGACATCCTTTTAGTGTCCACGCTTGACCTTTACTATGCAGAAAAGCCTGTTGTGGAGCTTTGTTTATAACTTTGCTAACTAAAGCTATATTTGTATCTTAAAGTGAAAAATGGCTTGTAGAGATAATATTAAGCTGTAGAAAAAAAGAGTTTTCGAGTTAAGTCACCTGTCTGTGCTCACCAGAGTTTGGTTTAAATCTTCCACAGTAATTGTCAACAACAGATGTTTTTGGACCAGCACAACTGCTCAATCACTTGTCAGTAAATTTAAAATGATTTTGGCAAAGCAGGTCTGGAACAGACTCTTTCTCAGTTCTTGGTCTGAAAGCTTAGTGTCACAAGAAGCATCATCAAATATTTGTTTCCTGTGTTTTGGCAGCTATAAGTGTGCAAACTGTCACATGAAAATGCTAGTACATCACTCATTAGCCCTTGCTCTTTTTCTGTCATTTCTCTCATCTCTCACACACACACACAGGTTTGTTTTTATGGTTTATGGGGACTCTCCATAGGCGTAATGGTTTTTATACTGTACAAACCGTATTTTCTATTGCCCTACACCAACCCTACCCCTAAACCTACCCCTCACAGGAAACTTTCTGCATTTTTAGATTTTCAAAAAAACCCATTCTGAATTATTTATAAGCCTTTTGAATTACGGGGACACTGAAAATGTCCTCATAAATCACCTTCTCGTTGTAATACCTATGTCATACCCATGTTATTATACAAATTTGTGTCCTCATAAACCACATAAACATGCACACACACACACACACACACACACACACACACGCATTACAGCACTTAGAACTATGATTTCAGCACTGCATGTAGTGAGTTGACTAGTAAAACTGGCTATTTACTCCACACATTGGTATTGTATTTAGTTATTTAGTTAAATACATTTAAATACATAGCAACATGTCCAGAGAAAGCCTGATTGTCACACACAGCCTGTCTTGAGTCGTTGAAAAGGAAAAGGAGGTTAAGAGCAGGGTTTATGGATTATTAATGATATGGTCATAACGATGTCTCTTCAGCTCTAATCAACTCTTTCTTCTAGAATTTACTGGACACAGACTAATGCTTTATGTTTCCAAAGATTGATTGTAGCTGCCAAAGATAGATAGTTTGTATTTTAGTACCTCTTAGCACTAACCCTGTCAACTACACTAAACACAAAAACTTCATGCTGTCAGCTGCAAGATAGGAAATAGGAAACATATAAAACTATAATACTCTGAATGCACAGGTTAAATAGATAAGAAGTGTGAGCCTATAAAACAACAGCATAATTTAATTAATGAGCCATATCTCTGGGCCTGAAGTCATTTTTATCTTAAAGTAAATTAAATAGTGTCAGCATCATCTATCAAATGCAGCAAATGGTCCTATTATGCTGGTTAGGAATTTTTTACTTAGTTTAATCTGGGGAGTTTATTATTCTTATTTGGCTGTTTGATGAGTTTCTTGTTACATTATTTCAAGAGTGTGGGATGAATTCTAGAAATAAATTAGAAAGAAATTTGGCCACTTTTCAGCATAGAGATACCAGAAAGTGTCCCAGTTTACGCTCTAAAAAAAGATGTTTTTTTAAAGGTATTTTAAATGTAGTAACAGTTCTGTTTAGATCCATATTGTCCCGAATAACTCTTTTATGCTGAAATGGTTCTTTTTGTTAGAGTTTAGAGTTCTTCATTTTGTTTTTCAAGTCTGTAACTGTTGAAATCACCTCATTATTGATTTTGGAGTCCAACTACACAGACTGTCAACACTCTTGACAGGTACATTTCTTTCTTAAAATGTCTATAAATGTTACCTTTCAACTTGTAACTGGTTTCTTACTAATTATGTCTTTTTCTATTTTAGTGTAACAAAACATGTAAGTGTGACAAGCTCTGTTCAGTAAAGGATACATCTCTCTTTTTTTCCTTTTGACATTGTGAACTGTCCATTCACAATGGCTACTTTTGGCCTTCATAAACACTAAAAACTGTTTTTCATAAACAAATGGAAAAGACTCACTGTAACTCTAAACTCAATTGTGTATTTCAAATGCTGACACATCCATTAACCTCATTATCTGCAGAGAGAAACTGCCACTCAATCACACCAAAATGATGGACATAAAGGGATCATAGATTATAGTGAAGATAGTTTTTCACTAGAACTTGATCTTTATTACATCTATTTTGTTTCTATTTTGTGTTTTACTTCATGTATTATAATAGCTGTTGTTAGAGCACTGTCATTTAGCTACAATTTCACTTGTCAATAAAAAATAAAAGTAACTAATTGAAACAACATGCTGTTTTTTAAAAACATTTTTTTCATGTAAAACCATAATGGAGGCTACAAGATATTATAAGCCCGGGCAGATAGAGGGGTAAAAAAAACAACAACATTAATAAATAATATATATTAATACTTAATAAATAATATTAATAATGTAACTATACTAATGTCAATGAAAATAAAGTTTTGTTTAAAATGTTATTTATAACACCATTAAGGTCCTACAATAGCACTTTCAAAGCATGGTTCTAAATGGAACCTTATAAAAAGGGCACCAGAAAGGGTTCTGCTATTGTTACAAGCTGAAGAACCCCAATTTGGTACTGTTTAGAACCATTTTTCTAAGAGTGTACCCTGTAGGATTCACCCTTCATTCAAACATTTCATATTGTTACTTATTGCATATTTAGAATGTTTAAATGACACATCTCACTGAAATGAGTCATTGTGGAACATTCTATAAAATACTGATTATGTACACGCTAAAACAATGATCTTGTTTCAGCGTGTACATGAAATGCAGATATGTTCTTTATTTGCTTTGCTTTTCTTTTTTAAAACAATTAAGTTTTTTTTACGTTATTTTAGTTTCTTCTCTGCTTCTTCTAGCTCTGACATCTATAGCCCATTGTTTCCTTAAACACTAACATCAGGATTTTTTTTCTTTTCCTTTACAATGCTGGTCTCTGAAAGGCAAATTAATGGTCAGTATACATGCATACCAAATGGGCTTCTATATGAACTGGTCTGTGGTGTGCCTGCTAATGGATTCTAGGACAAACAAAATGTCCATTACAAGGTTGTGTGAAAACCTTTTGAGCTCTTGTTTGCTGTGAAATAGTTGATGAATCACGCAATAAAGGGTGATTTATTAAACCTCTGATGTTTTAGGCTAATAGAGGGTGGCTCCAGGTTTTGTGATGACAGCTCTCTGCTACTGTGACACTCAGTCTTTTATTCATTTTAATGAAGAATTGTGCGGAAAGGGATGTATATCAGCTGTACGGGAAACAGGTCAATTTAGCTCAAAGAGAATCATTTAAGATTTTAAAGGGAATTGGTTTACATGTGCATCTCTTTGACCATTAATCTTGTTTACTTGCCCCAAAATTGACAGTCTCCTTGGAATTGTCAATAAGTGTTCTTTTGTTTAAATGCTTTGAGCTACTCAACGCTGCTCGTTGGTTCAGGCTTGTGGCGCAAGGATCTGATTTACGAACATCCTGTGTCTTGGGCCTCTGTGGAATTTGGCTCCTCGTGTTTCAACCATGTTTTGACCAAATCTTAGATTGTCTGATTCGGTCTGATATCCTACACAGCACTGGTTATTTCAAGTGTAATGAAAGCCTCTTCAGTGAAAATTAGCAGGTGTATAGTAGCCTTTTTCCTACTTCATTCTCTCACTGCTTCTCCCATCCCTTTCATCCCTTTCTATCTGTCCATCAGTATCTCCAGGGCTTGACCATTTCTCTGGATTTCATCATTAGATAATTACAGTTTAACCTCAGGTGAGAACATGAATATGATATTAAAAGGACAGGACAAAATCTGTCCTCTTATTCTTTTTATTATTATTTCATAATTTTTTTTTTTGTCATTCATAGCATTTCTCCTTTCATTTGAACCTTACTGTTATTACTAGAGCCATTTTGCAATGTTGTCCACCTTCCCTCCAGTTAGTTGTACCCTAATGAGTGCCCTCAGGAATATAACAACTACAAATGAATCATTTTGATGATGTCCATACTTGCAAACTAACATCCCAACAGTGATCTGTGCTTCTTTAGTCGTGCACAGTTCGGAATATACTGCCATAAGTATTATTGAACAGCTTATTCGAATATGGACATTTGTATTGATTAATTGCTTCTGCTGAGTGGCCTATTTGTAACAGGATGTACTTTGTGTGTGTTTGTAAACAGGTGAGACTATCTTGAGGAAGCATTTTATGGTGATTATATTCCTAATCCAATTTTTCTTCAATTCTCTGTATCGGTCATTTATACACAGACATGCAAGCCATGCACCTAATCGTCTATATATGTGAGCTAAATATTACTTTTTTAATAAATATCGGTGTTGATGTATTGCACAGCCCTCAGGTCTTAAAGGGTTAGTTCACCCCAAAATGAAAATTCTGTCATTTATTACTCACCCTCATGTCGTTCCAAACCCGTAAGACCTTCGTTCACCTTCGGAACACGAATTAAGATATTTTTGATGAAATGTGAGAGCTCTCAGACCCTGCATAGACAGCAACGCAACTGTAATGTTCCCAGGTCCAGATAGTAAGGATATCGGTAAAACAGTCCATGTGACATCAGTGGCTCAACTTCAGTTTTGTGAAGCTACGAGAATACTTTTTGAGCGCAAAGAAAACAAAAATAACAATTTATTTAACAATTCTTCTCCCCCGAGTTACGTCTTCCACCATTTTGGAGAGTACCCAAGAGCGTAATCGACGTAATCAGCGTTGTTTACGTTCAGGGGAAGAAAGCGCGCGCATTAACGTAATCTGCGTAATCAGCGTTGTTTACACTTAGGGGAAAGCGTGTGTATGTATTGTGATACTCTCTAAAATGGCGGAAGACGTAACTCGGGGGAGAAGATTTGTTGAAAAATTTTTTATTTTTGTTTTCTTTGCACTCAAAAAGTATTCGCGTAGCTTCACAAAACTGAAGTTGAGCCACTGATGTCACATGAACAGTTTTACCGACGTCCTTGCTGCGTTTTTGGACCTGGGAACATTACAGTTGCGTTGCTGTCTATGCAGGGTCTGAGAGCTCTCACATTTCATCAAAAATATCTTAATTTGTGTTCCGAAGATGAACGAAGGTCTTATGGGTTTGGAACGACATGAGGGTGAGTAATTAATGACAGAATTTTCATTTTTGGGTGAACTATCCCTTTAACACAATGTTGTAGCAGTAAACGAGCAGCAGGAGTGTGGGGAATAGTCAGAAAGAGAAGAGCAAGAGCAGAGGAAGTGAATGGTAAGAGCACAGGCAAAGCAAGCGGAGAGAATGGATGTTATTTTGGCTGTAAGATTACGGTCCAGGTTTTTGTCCAATGCATTTCACATTTTTGGCCACGACCTTTGTGTCCTGTCCAATTACAGGCTACCATGTCAAGCTCTCAGTTCCATGTGTGCGCTCATGTTTCCAGCATATATATGAGTGTGTTCACAGCATGCTTTCTGTTTTACTGGTGTGTAAATCTAACTATAGACTTTTAAATCAGATTCCTATTATGTTAATGGCAGGGCCTTATTCTGCTGTCCAGTAAGCATGTCAATGCTTTTGGCTTCTTTCCTTTTGGCAGGAATCTGTTTTCCACCTCCTGTTTATTTACACTGATCCAGAAGAAACCTTGAGTCAAAATAAGAACTAAAATAGCGAAACCGTGAAAATACTTCTCCCTGCATACACACTGAAATCAATGGAGAGAGTCGCATTTCCCGGTTTGCGTTGAACCGCATAATTAATGAGTGACAGTCGGTAAACTCAAGCCATTTCCTGGCACTTGGAGTAGCAGCACTCTGACACAGGTGGATCAAACGTCCTGCTGAAATCACTGTAATGTGTTAGATTAGAAGAGTCCAATACTCAGGCTCGCTGCTGGTAGACACAGCTCTAATAGCTTCACAGTGTTGTGAGGCGATATTGCTGAATTCTTGAGGGGATGTGTGGGCAGGCATAGTTCCTGTAGCAAGATATTACTTATTGTATCTCACCGGCAGCCTGGAATTGCCTGTTTAGACACATAAACAAAACCATTAACAGTGTTCGGCATGTTGTTTATAAAAGTGACATGTTATAATATTGAAATGCTCATTATAAAATGTATTACATTTGCTGCATCTGAAATTATGCATTGTCTACATCTGATGAAGGATTTGCTTTTGTGTCCTTAGAAAATACATTTTATAAAGTATGCATGTGTGTAATATGAACACATAGCTACATGCATGCTGACCTATTACGCGAGTCGACTATTTCCTATTGTTTTTCACGCATTTCTATTAGTACTGCAAATTCAGACAGGCTACTCAATTGACACACTGCCTTTCACATACTGTTTTTAAAGGGTAGTAGGCTTATTTGGGGACAGCTACTTTTTTATTTTTATAGGAAATTTACCTTTTTTGCAGTTGTTCTTATTACATCGATGATTATATATAATTTGAAATAAAATAACTATTTTAATATATTAAAATGTAATTTATTCGTGTGATTTAAAAGCTGAATTTTCAGCAGCCATTACTCCAGTCTTCAGTGTCACATGATTCTTCAGTAATCATTCTAATATGTTGATTTGATGATCAAGTAAGATTTCGTTATTATCATCAATTTGAAAACAGTTGTGCTGCTTAATATTTGTTGTGGAAACCGTGAAACCTTTTTTAGTATTCTGAAAGAAAAAAAAAATTATAATTGTTTTTGTCACTTTTACTGTGACTTTTTCTGTCCCTCACTAATTTAATGTAACCTTGCTGAAATAAGTGTTAATTGCTTTAAAAAGGACACTTTTTAAACATGAAGTTCTTCATTGAATACAGTACATTCTTTAAAAAGAATGTGTTTTTGTAATGAAGAATCACTCTCTATGCTTGGTTCTTAAATTGTGATTGTCAGCTGGAGTTCTGTTTTGTCCTTGTGTTGATAGACCTGTCAGTGAGAGCTGTATGTTTTACAGAAAACTCCCATACAGCATAGATCCCTCTCAGGAAAACCTCAGGCACTTTTATGCTTTCAGCACACCAGTGAAGATTCCCATGAGCACCTGAGGGAACTTAGGCTGGAATTTTCTTGTTTTCTTTGTCTCTCCTATTTCTTCTCCTGCCTTCTGTTGTCCCCTCACTTCTGCCTCCCATACAGGCTGCCACAGGCTGTTTGAAGAGCGAGCTTGAGGAATGCTGCCCAGGGGTGCGTTTCCCAAAAGCATCGTTAGCTAATGGTGGTTTGTTCCATTGAACTATTGGTAACGACGGAACTTGCGACCATAGTTGCTTTTGGGAAACGCACCCCAGATGGACTGCAGTAAATACTTAGCTGACGAGAATGAGATAGAAAGAAACGTATTTGTAACAGTCGGGCCTGTTTTTGTTTATCTGTTTGTTCTTCAATTTGCTAAGTAGAGGCTGAAATCAATCAAGGAAGCAGTTTTTGCCTGAGATTCTTTCTTGAAAACTGAAAAGTGGTAGAGGCCTCCATTGTTTTGTTTTTTATTTTTAAAAATTAGTCAATATTTTGCCATGTCATATTCATTCATTAACATGAACCAAATATTCAGACATTTTTAAATGCAAAAACTTTTTTTTTTTTACTGTTTTGTGAAAACTACCCATGGCAGTCCTCAATACTATGATTGAATTATTTGAATAAATTATATGCTTGATTTTTTTTTATATATTTTTTTTTTATGTATCACTAATGCATTGGTAATTTATTGTAGTATTCTTTTTAAAATATTTAAAATAATATAATTAAAATAGTTTAATTAACATCATGTTTTGTCTTGTCTTCATTATTATAGATCCTTTTAGCAATAACATTTTCATTAGTAATTTCCTAGATGTGATTAACATGGGAAGTCTCCTGTTTGGCTGTGACTTCTGCAGCTGACCTTTGAGTGTCCACTGGTGCTCACTGTCACAACACATTTGCTGCTCTGTCTGAATGAAATAAAGTAAAAATCAACTGCATTCATGCTTAAACTCAGTAATGCTATTCAGAGACAGATTGACAGAGTTGGACTGTGAATTATAGAGAATCTTGTTTCAATATTCATGGAGGTCACTAGCAGTTTTCATGGTGAAATGTGTGATAGCACTTATGGAGTCTGTCCCTTCACTGCCGAAAGTTTGGTTGGGGACAAACATAAAACTTTTAAATACCTAGACACGATTGCAAATAACCTTTCATACATGAATAATATATATTAGACTTGTGCCTAAATCTTTTTTCCTAACTGAGTCTGACAATTAGGGTTAGAATCATTCAACTGATAAAACAAACCATTTGTGACTCTGTTGGGTTATTTGCACTGCTGCTTTGATTGCTAAGCGAAAAAAGTATACATGCTGCTTATATAACCTTGATTTGTAAATTATTACTAGGTGAACTCGACTGGGTGTTGCCTGCAGAAGTTGCTTGGTTACAGTTTAAATGTAAAGGAGTTGTGAGATTCACATCTACGGTAGACTTTGTCAATGAATTGCATAGCAGTAAAAACCACGAATCTGACAGAACTGTCAACAATATTGAAGACTGTCTTGTCCTTTGAATGTTGTTTTTGGAGTTATCTTGATTTAATTGTTGACAATTTGACTTTATCCTGGATTGTTCCCTTCTCAGAGTAGTTGTCATTGCAGCATGCTGTGGTGTAGGTTTAACATGTTTTATAAGCGGAGGTGCTTTATAAACTTCCTTTTGAGCCAGGTCTATTGAAAAGCATTTAATATCATAACAATAATTCTAAATATCTGGTATTATATATAATAATATATTATATTACACAGCCTATTTTGCTCATTGAGGGGTTCTGCTTTAGTTTAAGGAAATAATCTGCTTCATAATTTTTTTAGAGCCTAACAGTAGCTGTACAACTCGTTCTGGACTTAGATGCAGAGAGCTTAGAAAGATTGCTTCTTTAAATAGAGCTTAATTTTATTGATCCAGAGCTTTCTATAAGCTCTGTCTTCTTATTTTGACAACTTTGGTGGTGTTTCTCTTGTGCTCTTACAATGTTCTGAAATGTACACATTGCAATTTAAAATGAAAAAAAACGTTTTGAATACATTGTGTCACATGATCCTTCAGAAATCGTTCTAATATTCTAATAATTGTTCTAATTATTAATTTATTACTGACCTCAATTCAAAATAAAATTTAGACCTTATTAGAGCAAAGAAGCTACTATTTATATGATGTCCGACTATATTTTGTCTCGTCACCAAAAAATGCTTACATAGCTGATCATGGTTTGAAGTATCAGTCGAAACACGTGCCCTCATCAGTGAACACAGGAATTCACAATTATATCAAACAACTTAATCTAGATATTCCAACAAATTCCAAGAGCCAAATAAGACAATAAGAAATTATCATGATTATAAGATGTAGCACGCGCCATTTTATCTCGGATGTATTGAAAAAGCAGGCAAATCCACTTGGCACTTACACCATAATTACTTGTGGATTGATGGAAATTCTGATGCAAAGTGTGTTTCATCAGTGTTGCGTGATTCCTTTCGTAACCTCCTTTCCTGTCAAAACCTCCTATGTCTTGACAGTCTAACTTACCTAGAATCAGGGATTAACCTCCCTCACCTGCAGTATGTATGAAACCAGCAGCTGGATCACACCATCTGAAGAGCATCAGTATCAAGAGCCTTTGTTTCTACATTATACACCCAGATATAAGCATGCACCGGTTCTTTTGTACTTAAATGAATGTTTTTAAAAGTGTTTATATGAGCTTGTATGGACATGTTTCCAATCTTGTTTCAAGCTTTCATGATTTCAGTGAATTTTTCCTCTGAGTGAGTCATATGCGGTATGTAGCGTAAGCAGCTAAAAGTATATCTTTGATCAACAAATCCTACTTAAGTGTGTACCATGCATGGAGGCTTTACAAATGCACAAGCAGAATATCCAATTAATGTAAACACGTTCTGGCTGTTGAAACCTGATTTTAATCTCAAATATCTGCAGAAAGGTTCTGCTATAACCTATTTGTGAAAACCTCAAACATCAAAAAGTCACAGTCAGTTAATGGCTTTTAGAAGTAGGATACTGTCTGCGGGATTTCACATTAATATATTTGAGACAAAGCATAGCAACTTAAATCTCTCAGCAGCTCCCGAAGACCTGTCATTCCCCTGCTGGGAGCTGAAGGAAAAGGAGGGAAACAGATATGGAAATACAGACAGGGTGAAAAGCAGACGCAAGGAGCTCTAGGAAAGCGACAAACGGTTAAAGAACAGGAAGCATGTGGCAAGACAGCACAACATTGCATGACTTAACATAATATGACAAGCTGGTCGACAACAAAACAAAATGGCGAAACGATCTCATCGCATTCCTGAAGAGCATCAGCGTGTGTAAACTGATGTCTGACATGTTAAACACTTTCTTTATTCGTTTATGCTGGTGAGAGACATGCAGGGTTGTGTTGTCTCTCTGCAGGGCCCAAGTTTACTGGAGCTTGTCACAACTGTTATCTCCAGCCAGGCAGGAAGGTCTGGCTCTCAGCCTGGGGGACGCTGGGATTCTGGGTTTCACTTTGAGAATGACAGTTGAAGCTGCTATTGTTTTAGCATGTGCTGGTCATTGTTTTTCACTGCCGTTATTCAGGTAGCAGATAGACATGGGGGGGTGTTGTGGTCTTTGTAGTCTGCATGACAGATAGCGTGTTTGGTCAGTGGTAGCTGTGGTGCTCTGCTGATAAGGGATCATGCTGTCACACTGAGATTGGCTGCCCTGTTAGCATGCTAAAAGATGGGATCTGGACAGTGATCAGCTGGACAAAATAACACCTGGAAACTCTCTATATATTTTTTTCCATCAATGAATGTCAGCTTGCCTGCGGAAGAAAGAAACGGACAGTGAGACAGAATGAGAATTGATCAGTAAACAGTAGGAAGGAAGTTGTCAGCAGGACCGATGCAATGCTGCTGTAGATTGACCACATCGCAAAAAAAAAAGGGTGTTGGAGGAAGTAAATAATGCTGAAAATTTAAACCAAAGTTTTACACATCATTTTATAATATAATTTTCATCTACATAATATACTGTAATGCAATGTAATATAATATAATAAAGTAGCAAATAATAATTCTATCTAAAATCAAGTTTTACTTATAATTTTATAATAAAATTATCATCTACGTATAATAATATAACAATATTTACATCTTTGTGTGAGTGTGTCTGTGTATAGCCTATATACATAACACAAAAATATTGTAAATATTGTTTGCAGCTTTTAGTAGGCCTATTATATGTGTGTTCGCTGCTGTGTGTGTGTGCACTTTGGATGGGATAGGTGACAAGGCTACTTTCACTTTGAAAGACGTGCTAGCTGAGAGGAGTTTTGTCAAAGCTGAATAAAAGTGATCGAGGATGGATAATTTTGACGAACTTGATGAACCTGTGATATCTTCTTCAGGGCGAACAAGGAAAATAAAAGCTGAAACGTTTTCACGGAACCTTGCAAAAGCAGCGCGTTACAATGGTGAGGGAAAAGCTCCGTGTATTGCGTGTAATCACATACATACAGTTTATGATCACAACAACAACAACGTTTGTCAGGCATCTACATTGTCATCTGAGGAGATTACAAAGATTAAACGAGTGTTTTTTTAAACTCTAAAATATGAAATGTGGAGTTATCTGCTTTTGCCAAAAAACGGCTGTTGGAGTTAGCTGCTTTTGGTATAAAACCAACTCTTAATATGTAAAAAAAACCCATACTTTCAATGAACTTAAATTTTGTAAATTACCTGTATTTGTTTAAGTTATTATTACTTAATCAAAACAACCCAACTGCAGTTTGATTGATATTACTTGGAATGCGCAATAAAATAACGTGATTTCTGAAAAAATAAAATAAAAATTGAGTTATCGGTTTTTGCAAACGAACTATATATATTTGTTTGTGTATCTATCTGATTGAATGTAGGCTACTGTACTGTGTTGTTGATTTCTTTGTTACGTTTAGTCAGGTTGACTCGCTTATTGTCTTGCAATGTCAATGGCTTAAACATTTTGCTTGATTTGATATCAGTTTTCACATTCCATTTGGTTTGAATCTGAACCAAACAGGTCTGCTACAGGTCACCTAATTTTGTTGTAACTAATTTTTACAAAATATATAATAACTATGTTTTGCTTATTATTTCCCTATAGCTGCTAGTGAAACGGAAGTCTCGCACATTCACAGAAAACGGCTTCCACGTTGTAAAATAAGGTGGATAATGATGGCAGATTTTGAGTTAAGCATCTTGATGTTTTAAATTTTAAGACATTTACGTAAAGTATGAAACCTGTTTAAGTTTGACGAACACCTATTATTTTTGTTTACATTTTTGTCAGCTATTTCTCAGTCTATTGCCCATTCTCCACTGCTGAAATTCATTTTTCTCATTGCTTAAACGATTCACCAGTTTTCCAGAATGAGCGTGTTAGGCAAACACACCCGTATCGTGTACTTGTGTGTCTATGCCCATGGATTCAGCTACCTGAAATCAGGTCAGATGACAAAGCAAACTCAATTCATGCTAGATAAACGTTTTTGCCCTTTGAGTCCTGGATAGGAAAAAGGCAGCATTTGGTTTCTGCACTGAATAAGCCCCCATGTAGTCAGATTTAATAATACACGTTGTTTAATCTCATTTTCTCTTTTTGCACTAGTGAATCTGTCCTAGGGGAGCAAACCAAATTACACCACAGTGCGCCTGCAGAGGATTTCGCTATTTACAGGTCGTCATCTTTCTCTTTTCTCTTACTTCTCTTCTGTCTCTCTCTAAGCACCCTTAGTGGCAGGAAGAACTGGCGATTCATGGATGAACCAATGTCTGCCCCAGAAGCCTGTGTGGGAGGTTCTTTTTTTCTTCTCTTGCTCAGATACATTTAATGTGTTTGGCCCTCTCTCTCTTTATTCCATTATTTTTCCATCAGAAGAGAAACTAGGACAGTCTCTTCTGTATGAAGTCTGCTGTGGACGATTTGAGATAATGTAGTGATCCATTGAAACATGAGAGCAAAAAAAAAACAAAAACAGTGTTTACCTCAGCGAGGCCAGAGTTATTCCTAGGGCATTAAGCAAGTTAAACAGGGTGAGAGGAAATCAGGTATTTCTAATCTAATACGGGCATTGCAAATCTCATCCAAACACAAATAGTGACGTATGCAAGTTTCCTTCCTTGGGTTAAGGACATTCAAATGTATCGCTCTATAGAGATTAAATAGGATGGTTTACCCATAGGTGCCCCACATAATATACTATAATCCGCAGTCTGAGAGGATTACTTAGACTGGACTGGTGGCTGAACTGGGAGAAGTGTGGAATCCTTATTTTGAGTCAAGGTATTGCTGAAGCTCAGCGTTTTCATAGACTTTCATTCAGTGTACTTTACTTGAGCTTTTCTCAGATTATTCAGTTGTTCTGTATGCATTAATATCAGACAGTGGTGTTTGAAGAAATGGTGTACCCATTAATGAAATTTTGTTGATAGTTTTCTCACCCTCAGGCCATCCAAGATGTATATATTAGTTTGTTTCTTTATCGAAACAGATTTGGATAAATTTAGCATCACATCACTTGCTCACCAATGGATCCTCTGCAGTGAATGGGTGCCGTCAGAATGAGATTTCAAGCAGCTGATAAAAGCATCACAATAATCCACAAGTTATCCACATGACTCCAGTCCATCAGTTAACATCTTGTGAAATTAAAAACTGAGTGTTTGTAATAAATCCTTCAAGACATTTTTAACTTCAGACCTTTGCTTGTCCTCTAGCCATAATATTGCTTTCTTCAGTGAAAAAGTCATCTCGTCTGAATCAGGAGAGAAACATGCAGTGTTTACAAGCAAAAACAGTCCAACACACTTCTAGACAAACGTGTTGGTGGATTTTGATGTGAGAGGACAACGGGGTGGAGAGAAAGCTTCATGGATTATGGTATTTTTGGCCAGAAGTGACAGTATAAGTTAAAACTTCTTGATGGATTTGTTTATTACAAACACAGCTTTTCACATTACAAGATGTTATTTAATCAACTGGACTCGTGTGGATTACTTGTGAAGCTGTTTGGACTCTCATTCTAACGGCACCCATTCACTGCAGAGGATCCATTGGTTAGCAACGGATGTATTGCTAAATTTCTCCAAATCTGTTCCGAACCAAACTCATCTGGGATGGCCTGAGGATGAGTGCATTTTCAGCAAATTTTCATTTTTGCATGAACTATGCCATTAAATGCAATTTAAAGGTTACATGCAATAAATAATTCAATTTCAGTTAATCTTCCATGAGCCAGAGAAGCTGATTATCCTTCTGATGCAATCACTTCCACACTTTTCAAAACATTGTCAGACACTTATTTTAAGAGCTTTGCTTATAGAATATTTCCTGGTAGGTAACAAAACACTTTTTGTTATACCTGGTATGAAAAGTATGATAACCTTCCTGTGAAGTTTTGAAATTCAAAGCAAGTCTGCTTTAGTGTAACCAACTTCATGGGAACACAGGTACAACTTTCCAGCTAAATGCCATGACGTGTGTCGGCCAAATGTCACGACATGTCCAATTTCAAACTATCTTGGTGAGAGAGAGACAGTGTGTTATTTTTATTTATGGGCTTTTGGCCTTTTAATCAATAAGTGTAGATTGACAGGAACTCTGCAAGAGTGAGAAATGGGTTTCAAACCAGTGTTAATTTTTACTGATTTTTTTAGTCATAGTTTTTGTCTTTTGATTAAAATAATCTTCATAAATTTAGTTATTGTTCAATTTTATTCAGATGAAAAAATGGAACTCATTAACAAAGTGTGTCAGTTAGCAGTGTTAATTCACTTATATTAAAAGAATATCCTTAGATTTTTCTGTAAAAAAAAAAAAACATTATTATGGGCTGTTCACTCAGAACACGTAAACATGCTAGATGGGCACATTTGAACACTGCGCTCTTATTTCATTTTTTTCAGAATCATGTTCATCTTGTTTAAATGCAAAAAATGCATTCTATGTGTTCTGTGTGACGCATTATAATTTTTTGTATATTATTTTTCGTCTTATTTTTGTTAACTGTTTTAATTTGTAAAGTAATCATCATAATGCGCAGCGTTCCACTTGTCTTTATCATTTACAAATTCGAAAAAACATTGTTAACAAATGTTTTCATGAATAATTTTGTTAACACTTATTCTTGATTCAGTGTGATTGGCATAGTTAAAAAATTCTGAAATAATTTACTCGTTCAATTTTTTTACCTCTAGTAAGGTGTTTGCATGAATTAGCAAACATTAGTTTGTAATCAATATTTTTTAACACATTGGGGCTCATTCTTTAACCGTAAATATGCACAAATTTGTGCATGAAACATGCATATGAAAGTTTTTGCGAAAAAATGAATATCAATAACTTTTTTTTTCGAAAATTTAACCTAACTTTTATGAAAAATAAAAATATATGTATAAATAAATAGTTATTAGTTGAGCTGCGAGGAGATGCAAAGACACATGTATGCATATATACAGCTGGCTAATGAGAGGTCTCCAATCTGGGTCTGTATAAAAGTTTTCTCTTTGTTTTTGAACTTGTTTTGTGGATGGTACACTTAGCATTGCTTATGGGTCTTTCTGCACATCTCTCAGGTGAAAGTGCGTCTTTAGAGAGTGTCATGTGCGGGGCATGGTGAAAGGAAAGAGTGTGCAACAAGCCCTCATATGGACATGGTTTGGGCATGTTTTATGCAAATTACAAACCTTAGGCTTGTTGCTCATTTAGAACAATCCAAATTCATTAACGTTAGAACGAGGTTAAGAACACATTCATGTGAGTATGCACGTGTTGAAAATTAGGCAGAAATTTTCCGTGTGAAGTTCTCCTGTGCCTACAAATATGAAATGAGTCCCATTTGTTAAAGACTTAAGAAGCTAGAAGCTTCGCTTGTAGAGTATTTCCTGGTAGGCAACAAAAGATTTATTTTGTGTATGTGTGTTTTTTTTATCTGCTATGAAAAATATGATCGTTTGCCTGTGAAGTTCACCTGAGTTTAAATGAGTTAATTAGCATATTAGCATCAGTTTAGCAGTGAATTAGCTTTTATTTAAAACAATATTCTTTATGGACTTTTCTATTTTAAAAATAACATATTGTTCTGAAAATGTGAAGCTCCAATTATAAGAACTTCAGCTTTTAAAAAAATATTTTAAATAAAACGCATCTTGCATTTTTAAATGCAAAAATGTGTTCTGTGTGAATAGCACTTTAGTATATTTTTAAAGGGGTCATATGATGCGATTTAAATTTTTCCTTTCTCTTTGCAGTGTTACAAGCTCTTGTTGCATAAAGAAGATCTGTAAAGTTGCAAAGACTAAAGTCTCAAATCCAAAGAGATATTCTTTATAAAAGTTAAGAGTCAACCACGCCTACGTGTTACATCCTGTGTGCATATCGCCACCTACTTTTGCTGTTATGCAGTCATGGTTTATTTATAATCAATTTCTTCCTTGTTTTTGCTTTTCCTGTTCTTACACACGTATATTCACAAATATTCCTTCTTAAATAATTATTCAATGCTCCATCCCATTCCTTCTCCCCAGGCTCCACCTGGCACTGCGTGTTCTTCTTGTTCATTGTTTTCATGTCTTTTATTTTGTAGTTAGGCCTCAGTCATGTTCTGTCATGTGATTCCCTTGTCTGTGTGTTATGTTCTGATTGGTTGTTTTAGTCATGTGTCTTGTGCTTATTGGTTTATGGTCTTGTCATGTGGTTCTCAGTTCTGTTTGTCCATTGGTTGGTTTGTGTCATGTGACCCTTCTTGTTGGTACAAATAGCCCTCATGTTCCCATTGTTCTTTGTCATGTATTGATGTTGTAATCTGCTGTCGGTGAGTTAAGTCTGTTCATGCCTCGTCAAGTCTGTTCAAGTCAAGTCAAGTCAAGTCTAGTCAAGTCTTCGTTTATTACAATGATTTTTAATGTTAACGTTTAATGTTTAATGTAACGTTTTAATGATGTGGCCCTTAAGGACATTTTTCGAGTGGGTGTCGATGAACCCCTTCTTTCAAGTTTGCCAGGGGGAACTATTTGTTGGTCACTGGAACGATATATTGACTTTGTTCTGTTGTTGGCTGGGTCACCTCTTACTGTGGGAATTGCGGATGAGGAGCCCCGCAACTGTGCTGTACCCTCTGCACCAGAGCATACTCACGTCCCGACTGTCTTGTCTGGTGTAGTTCACGTCATGCCAGTTACTCGTCATCAGTTTTCGTCGACTAAAACTAGACTAAAATGTCATCAGTTTTCGTCGACTAAAACTAGACTAAAATGTCATAAGTTTTCATCGACTAAAACTAGACGAAAATAGTCATAGATAATTCTGACTAAAATAAGACTAAAATGCTCAGACTTTTAGTTGACTGAAACCTGACTAGACTAAAAAGAGTATGAACGTGACTAAAACTAATAAAAACTAAAATGACAGCTTCACACAAAGACTAGACTAAAACTAAAATTAAAACAGGCTGCCAAAAACAACACTAATTGTGATGCACAACGTTCCTCTTTGACCAAAAACCTGTCAACAGTCAACACTCAATTCTTACTGCACTGAGCCATGGCTGAGTGTATGTTTGCGAATTTGTGTGCTTGTTTTTGTTTGTTTTGTTTTTGTGTTACACATATGTGGAGGCTTTGCTGACAGCTTTTTTTTTTATCTCTTGTATGATATATTTGCATGTGAGACAACTTGTTGGTTATGGTGAAGGAGAGATAAGGGGGAAATTTGCATTGTCGCTAATAATATCGCGCTCTCTCTCTCTCTTGCATATGAGCACATCGACGCCTCTCTTTACATTTTGCCTACCAATTACAAAGCTTCAAGCATGCCCTGTTCAAATAAGCCTCTCTGTAGCACCAATCCTTGCATATCGCTGAAGCCGGGAAAACACTAGGATCAGTGAGGAGACCCATTAAATGTGGTGTCGCTTGGGTCTGCATGCTTCGCCTGTTTTGGTTTATTCAGCTGTGCGTGAAGAAGGGGTTAGGGGTCAGTGGGACTTGTGTATATAAGGTTTTTCTGCAGTGAGGAGGATGAAACTTGACCCTTAGGGCTCAGTCTTGGCTAACTAGTAAAGGCTGTTCCAGAATCAGCTCTGCTAACCTGACTCTGAACATTTAATCATTAGACGAGTGACTGTAAAACTGAGCCTAGATCTGCATTTAAGAGGAGCTACGTGATCTGATTCAGAGTCCAAGTGCAATCCTCAATGCATGAGTCCTTTACCAGTCCTTTAACGTTCAACAACTTTAACAGTGGTTACATTTACTATTATTCTTCCCTCTAATTAGTGAGAAACATAAGACATACTACCCCACATACACCTGCTCACAGGTGCACGCTTCATTTCTCTTATGTCTCATCAGAACGCTCTCCGGTCCAGTGAAATCATAACATAAAATGCAACTAAATCAGCCATGGCTGAGCATGAGACAAGTCCAGGGTTTTATATGGAAAATTAAGCACCATTAATAAAGAATTGCAGGGCACTGTGTTTGCAGTGAGTATTGAAAAAACACGCCGATTAACTCGGCATCTGAAGAATATACATGCCGTGTTCTCAGATGACATGCTTGGGTGTCTTTCTGAGGTGCACGTCTAATTGAAACAACATGATGTGTTATGCTAAGATGATGCTAAGATGAAAAATAAGGATAATGACCGAAAATGGTGCTCAATTACTTGTCATCTCTATTCTAGGACAGCTGCTGTGTTCTTCTCTTACACAAGCCGAATGCTCGCTTCCTGTATAGTTTTGTGATCATTTGGGCAGAGCATCATTCTAACTGTTCAAGTATAGTATATGAGACTGTTTTCTTGTCATTTAAGGAATAGTTCACCTAAAAATGAAAATTCTGTCATCATTTACTCACCCTCTTGTCTTTCCTAACCTGTATGACTTTCTTCTGTGGAACACAAACGATGAAAAATTGTAAACAACTTAACATTACATGTAAGTTCACTGTCAGTTTCATGGTTTTTGCAAGTAAAAACTGAATTACCATATAATTATGGTGAAAAATGGGTAAAGGACATTTCTGGAAGTCTTTGCATATCTCGCATGATTTTATAGAAGTAATTGTGTTTCTTCTTATTTTATATTATTTATTAGGCTACTTTTAGTTATTATAAATTCACATTATTGTGTTTTGTGTTATATTTTTTATATTTAGTTAATGTTTATTACATTATTTTAATGGTTTGTTTTTGTGTGTATAACCTTTTGCACTGGCTATATACAGGTGCATCTCAATAAATTAGAATGTCGTGGAAAAGTTAATTTATTTCAGTAATTCAACTCAAATTGTGAAACTTGTGTATTAAATAAATTCAATGCACACAGACTGAAGTAGTTTAAGTCTTTGGTTATTTTAATTGTGATGATTTTGGCTCACATTTAACAAAAACCCACCAATTCACTATCTCAACAAATTAGAATACTTCATAAGACCAATAAAAAAACATTTTTAGTGAATTGTTGGCCTTCTGGAAAGTATGTTCATTTACTGTTCATTTAATGTACTCAATACTTGGTAGGGGCTCATTTTGCTTTAATTACTGCCTCAATTCGGCGTGGCATGGAGGTGATCAGTTTGTGAAATGAACTTTTCCACGACATTCTAATTTATTGAGATGCACCTGTACAAGTATTTGTTTTGCACTTTCTATAAACTCTGATTCATCATGTGGTTTTCAGTTATATCACCTGCATTATTGTGGTTATTAGTAGCCTACATTTTATGGTGCAAATATTTTGGTAGTTTGGTATCAGTGTTAATTTTGACAGCAAATTTTGATTTAATTTTACAGTTGGTCAGAACAAAACTGTTACTTGTTACTGTTACTGTGACATGTTACTTGTCTCACTTTTACGGTGAAACTTCTTATTTTGGACATACTTCTAAGACGTAGTATCTGTAATTCCGAGGTACAGTAAATATCTGTTAATTTTGACAGCAAATTTTGATTTAGTTTTAGTCAGAGTCTTTTGACTAAAATGCCATTTAGTTTTAGTCATATTTTAGTCATCTGAATTGTTTTTAGTTTTAGTCGAAATATCATCCGATGTTAGTCGATTAAATCTACAGTAAATTTAGTCGGGTAAAATCTAATGGGTTTAGTTACAGTGTAATGCATTCATTAAGCCTTTCTCTAAAATTTCCAAACTCATTATATAGTTTTGATATTAAGGTTTTATCAAGATAGACAACGATTTAACTGCGGTGACCATATTCTTCATTCTTTCAAGCAGACATATTTATTTCTATAAATAAATTTAGATTAATCTTTAGGGCTACTAAAGTTTTTCAGTCAAGAGCAGTGAGTGATTTTCTGTCTTTCTGTTGTTGCTTGATTAACATCAATGACTCAGACAATAGCAGCTAAATTAGGCTGTTGTCCCTGCAATGTACCGATACATGTTCTCCCTATTGTTTACGTTCATTTAAGACGTAATCAACTGTGTTTACGTGAATACTCGTCAAAACGGACAATTCGACATAATTTTGTGTGTAATTCTCCATTCATGAGACGCGAAAGAGTACTCGCGCACTGTGAGACGCTCTTTCCGTGTGTGTATACTTAAGTGTCTGCGCTAAGAAAACCGGACCGAATTGAGTTCTCACTTGCGTCGTCAGATTTATCTATATGTCTGCTCTTCTCTTACTCCCACATATTGAAATTTTTGAACGTTTTATGATACATGCAACATGTGTATTTTAGCTTATGTCCCGCTGGTTCATATGTACGCATCTAAACTACTGACTATGCAGCAGATTCGTTCTGAATGAATTTCTTCCCAAATCGTCCCTCCCTAACATTTTCGTCTCGTTTTTATTTTATTTTTTATAAATTCTCAATTTTTTTATAAATTTCTCGTTTTGTTTTATTCAAAATGTCAATACATTTTCGTCATAGTTTTTGTCATTCAAAAAAAGTTTTCGTTCGTTATCGTCTCGTCGTCAGTGAAAAAAATGTCGTTGACGAAAATTATGACGAAGATTCGTCAATGAAATTAACATTGTTTGGTATATTAACTTAATGAAATATACAGTTAAATAAAACATCCTGTAATACCTGAAACATTGCCACAGTATTTTTATTGTGAATTTCTGATGACTGCAGCTTTTTTTTGTAAATTTAACAGTGCATATACAGTATATATATATATATATATGACAGGAATATAGAGAACTCAGGGAAAAAAGTTTATGATCACTACCCTTGTTTCTCTTCTACCTTTTCTTCTACAAAGGCCTTAATGATAGATGTGCGTGCAGCAGGGAGTCAGTGGGATATATGTGGGTGTGGAAAGGCAGGAGTTGTCGTTTGACATCCTCCAAACATACTTTTCCTGAAAGTGGGGGAAAAGTGCCTCAAATATCCCTTGTTATTGTTGAGTAGTCTAATGATCCTGTCTGCTGGTAAAGTTGAAGAGGGTGGCCGGATTACCTTTCAGCTATTTTGATTACACTTTGTGTGTGTGTGTATGTGTGTGTGTGTGTGTGTGTGTGTGTGGTGGGAGATGTTCCTGTGAGGCCCATTAGACTTGCAGGCGGCCTGGGTGAGAGAAGAGAAAATTTCTTTCCTCTAGGGCTCTGCACTCATCACTTCGCATAAAGGCCAATTTAGACAGACGCTAATGCACATAGGAGGCACTGATGGAGGGCAGAACTTCTAAAGGTAGGAGTTGCACTTTTCAAGGTTGAGTTTTTCCCCGCCTAAACTTCCCAGATCATTATATGGTCTATTTCAGTCGTCTCTAACCCCAGTAGACCCAGTAATGAGTGTTGGCTTTTATGATTATACTTAAGATGTTTGAGCTGGATCTGATTGACGTTTCAAATCCTATAATCTTCATACATATAATAAACTGGCTATTTTATTGCCCCGTTCTTCTTGCCCTTCAACCCTCGTGGAGCTCCATTTGGCCTCTGTGCATTCAGTCGATCTGTCCTAGCTTGGCTTTAGGGTGAAGCTCAGGTCCCTGCTGTTGTCACAAATGATATGTCAGAGGCACGACGAAGCCATTCGTATGAGCCGTGCTGGGTCTGTGTAATTTAACACATAGCGCTCAGCACTGGGATGGTGCCAAAATGCGCGACTGCAGATCTCATCTAATCATATTCTGCTCCACACAGCACCATGCAGTCCTTCATAATTGGCTCTTTGAAAAGGTGTTTTGTTAGGTACGATTAGTCATACCCCATAAGAGACCAGACGCTGCTGTCCATAAGAGGCTTGACTGCATTTAAGTCACAAGAATTTTTGTTGATAGTCTTGCTTGACAATTTCGCACCCCCAAATATTGTGTTAGAGTAATGAAAGTCATTATTGAGAATAATGGAAGGTCCGTAATGGGAATTTGGGAGGAAAATGTGCTTAATGGGGTCATATGATGCGATTTTAAATTTTTCCTTTCTCTTTGGAGTGTTACAAGCTCTTGGTGCATAAATAAGATCTGTAAAGTTGCAAAGACTAAAGTCTCAAATCCAAAGAGATATTCTTTATAAAATTTAAGTCAACCACGCCTACCTAAAACGGCTCGTTCTAACACGCCCCCACATGTCTACGTCACGATGTGGGAAGATTTGCATAACGCCGCCCAAATGTTCACGCAAAGAAAGAAGGCATAACTTTTATTCACGCTGTAGTATTGTTGTTGCTGCCGCCGCCGCCATGTCGTGAAGGCACTGTGTGTTTTGTTGTGAAAGCGAAACTACTTTGTTTAGCCTTCCAAAAGAGGACGATATCCGCTTCGTCATGCCTTGACGGATCGCCGGATCGGCTTTCACCGTGGACGAAGCGGAGTCCAGCCCGGGGTCATCACATGTGGTTCCCGCAAGCCCGCCGGATGCTCCTTCGTCGAATCCGCCGACCGCGCCGTTCTCAAGCCTGCCGGCCGTCGCTCACTCAAGCTCGCCCACCGCCACTCACTCAAGCTGAAGATATTTTGAAGAATGTTGGTAACCAAACAGTTGCTGGTAGCCATTGACTAATATAGTTTTCCCCCCCATACTATGGAAGTCAATGGCTTGTTTGGTTACCAACTTTCTTCAAAATATCTTCCTTTGTGTTCAGCAGAAGAAAGAAACTCATACAGGTTTGGAACAACTTGGGGGTGAGTAAATGATGACAGAATTTTAGTTTTTTGAACTATCCCTTGTAAAAATAATATTATAGTTGAAAATGAATATCATTGTTTTCATCAATTTTTTCCATTTTATTTTAGTGTGAAATGAAGTCATATGTAAATAGCTGGTAACATTTTATTTTAGTTTTTTTTTTTACTGAAATTGAAAGCATTAATTAAATTAAAAATAATGTTACAGCAGTAAATGTATTATTTGTCTTCAATTTCTTTATGCAAATTCTACATTTTTTCGTTTGATTTTAGTGTGAAATTAAATCTAGACGCACTTTTATGTAATTTATGTATTTGCTGATATATAAAGAAGTCACCCAAAGTGGTTTTAGGTGTCTTTTAACTAAAATTGAAAGCATTAGATAATATATCTGGCAAAACTATCATAATTTGCTGCTACAAATGTTAGTGGTCACTTCAGGGTTGAAGGGGAAGTCTTAAAGGAGCTCAGTCCTCTACTTTGGTATAAGGTGGTGTGGCTTTGAGGAATATTCTTGCTGTAAGTGTGAGAGGATGCAGTTTCAAATCTTGCTTGACAGAAGAACAGTTGTGATAAAAGAAGGTACATGCATGTTTTTATTTTATACATAGAGGTTATAAGTTGTAAATAAAACTACTTAAAAAAAAAGATTATTTGAGTACATTTTAAACTCTATTTTAAGCTGCTAACTTCAAAATGTCACCTTTAGTTCAATGTTACCTGCCATTTCTTTGTATTTAATTGTAAAATTTACTAGCAATTCTGGATTGAAAATTGTTTTCCTACAATTGTTTTTAATGTCCAATATATATATATATATATATATATATATATACAGTATATACACATTATGTGTGTGTATATTTATGTTTCAAAGTAAGATGCTTATTTGTAATATTAAGTACAATTGTGTAATCACAGATGTAGGCTAGGCTACTTAAAACCAGTCACTTCATAGCGCAGTGCAGCAGTATTTGCCCAACTATGTACTCTACATTGTAATAAATTTAAGGGATGTATATAGTATTTAAAGACGCCTAATTTACTGAAGTAGTCACATTTACAAAACTGGCTTATCAAACTTCTGATATATGAACTCACTTTTGGCACTGCATTTGCACCGCATGCAGAGTCGTTTCATAATACGACTTATTATGAAACGATCTCTGTGACTTTTCATTTTCTGGATGGTGAGAAAAGTGCACTATCGTCCACTAATTGCACATTCAAAGTAATTAAACCGGACCGTTGAGTCTTGAGAGATGAGTTACAAATAAACGCTGGCTGGCCACCACCCTTGCTACCCGTGGCCGCGCGCCAGAGCGCAGCTGCATTAGCAGACGTTGTTTTGCGGCTGGTTGCGGGCAGTGACGACGCGCTCTCTCTCTCTCCCTCCGCGCTTCAGTCTGAATGAGCACGATCCTCCTCCTGCCACAGGCTTGCGTTCTTGAGGAATTCGTCATCAATGAAAGTGAAGGAAGACTAAACAGGAGAGGAGAAAAGCGAGAATGCGGGCAGATCAGAGACAGACGATTGCTTAATTGGTGAGTTAATGATAAATAACATGCATTATTTTTTACGCGAGAAAACACTTGTAGCTGTGTCTATTTCGTTTTAGATGGATATATCGCTTTCTTCTCACTGCGAAGTATTACGTGTTTCTTTAACAACTGTATTTTGCCCAAGCGTTTCCGCGTGACTCATCTGTAAAAAGTATATACAAGTCTTGATTTAAGTGTTTACAGTAAGTTATGCCTGAAAACGAGTATGAGCTGGAAAAGTGAACGAGTTCCTAAACGTTTAAAAATGTAGATTTAAGCCATTTCAAGTAACCTAATTACTCTATTTGGCTTCTCTTTGTTTGGCAATGATCCTGTTCGCTGGTTTACACAATGCGTTGTAAATGTTTTGAATTCTCATGTTAATGACAGCATTGCTGGTGAATTTGCTATTATGTAGTTGGAGATGAATCGCAAAGATTGCATTGATATGCGCTGTGATGTGTAACAGAACTTTAGTGTTTCCTCTGCCCATCGCTCCACTTAAATTACGCATCTTATTAATCAAGTGAAATAAACACATTAAGTCATACATTTGCATGACATAGAGTCATGACCTTACGCAAGTCCTTCCCCAATTATTCGCAATTCACGGTCACTGTCAAAGAGTGTCAAATGAATCCACTTCCAGTGGCATTTAAATGTGGCGTCTTTGCTCTAAGAAATCCAGTTTTATGGATGTTCAGTGATGTGTAGAGACAGATTTATGAGCACGGGTCACGTTGATTGTAGTTGCTGAGGTATATTTGCCTTGAGCTAATTAAAATTGATGATTAATTGATGATGTCAGTTTAATAAGTGGGACCACTCTGAGCCTAGCTGTGAATTTATGACTGCTGGCTTCGTGTGGTGACATTTTGCGACGCAATGTGTCCAGATTCCGTTCAGCGCCTTTCCCGCTGCTTGGGGTACGCGTAACGGGGACTTGGAGATGCGTGCGCCCGCGAGAGAAAGTGAGGACGCGTACAGGTTCGAAAAGTGGACGCTGTAATAAGATGAAATGACGCAGTACGACTGACATCATCCGACATTAGAGTTGCATGCGTAACTGTGCCACATTTAGCGTCGGTAAAAAAATCGCACTTAAGTTTGGGAATGAAAGTGAGCTAAAAAGTATGTTGTATTATATAGAAAGGTGTTTGTGTTTGTGTTTGTGCTACATTTTGCGTAATTATGCCATATTTAGCGTCGTTGAAACATAATATTAAGTCTGCTTTTTGAGAACTGAAGTGAGTGAAACAAAATCCTATTGTTTTATAGAGTAATTGTATTTGGATACTGTTTTTAGACATTGAATTTAGGGCTGCCACTAACGACTATTTTTATTTCGATTAATCTATCGACTAATTTATCGATTAATCTAAACGATTCATCCCCCCCAAAAATCAACAATTTTAAAGAACATTTTATTAAACTTGCAACTTTGCCATTCAGTAGTGTACCATAAAAAAAGTATAAATGTAAACAAGCCATTGACGAAATGTAAAACGAAAAGAGTAAAAATGTAAACAAACCTAATAAAAATGAAATAAAAAGAAAATAATTACAAAAGTCTGAGAAAGTCAGCATGTTCTTAATGTCAATATATCCACATGTTCTGGGCTTCTGTTCATTACATCTGTGAGTGCAACTACAAAGGGGAAAAATCTGTTTCAATTAACCCCAACAGTTGGGTTTGTATGGCGTTATTTTAATGACAAATGTCGAGAGCGCATTATTGTAGCGCGAAAGCACATTAATACAATGCGCGAGCGCCTCCAAAACAGTGACAAAATTCGCATTTAGAAGATATAAGCATTCAAAGCTTGCAGTTTGCCACTTCCGCCAAAACGGCTCAACGATTTTTTTGACGTCACATCGTACTTCATCTTCTCATCAAATCTTTTGACCAATCAAACGCTCTCTAGAAGCCGAAGCGCCCGCCCCTACACTATAAATAGAAGCTGAAGCTGCGGCTGAGATCGGTCGCTTATTCACAGTGTAGTATTTCCTGTACAGTGAATAGGGAACGATTCAGACAGTGTAAATATGCTTTCGATTGGGGCAAATGAGGTCTGGTTTCACGTTGTGTCACGCGAACCGTGGCAGCGTGCACAGTCTGATCCGGACTTTGGCTCCGGTCCAGAGACGTGATCGCACAGAGCGGATCATATGCGCGAGTCGGCATATATTAAACACTTTTAAATCTACACAGCCTCAGCACGATTATGATCACTATTTTGTTTTACTAGAGAACAACAACATGCACAGATGGAGTTTGAGCCGCTTCACACATGTAAATGATAACAGTTCCTGTGGAACAGCATTTACTGTGAACGGAGCCGCTGTGAGACTGACGTACTTAAAGTCCCCATGAAATCAAACTTAAAGTTTTTTGGGTGTTAGTATCAATATGGTAGTCTTAAGGTTGTTTCAAGGCACTTCAGGGGACCTTTAACCTACACGCCTATAACTGCATCACATATAATTATTTAATTAAATCGTAGCGTTTGTGAAATCACAGTTATGCTTAATTATGATTTTTAAGTGAGTTTAATATATCATGCAGCCTTGGAAAACAGTCTAATAATGTGTTTTATGGATTCTTGTCCGTGAAATGCGCCACTTCCGGTATTTTGCCGGTTAGTCGACGCAGGCAAAATGAAGTCGAGGATTTTAAAAAAATCGAATAGTCGAATAGAATCAATGAATCGCGACAGCCCTAATTGAATTATGCTGTGCTTCCATGAGGCAATTCAAACTGTGATGAAAAATTTCTAGTAAATTTCACTATGAAATACAAAGAAACTCTAGTAACACTGAATTAAATACGTAATTCTGAAAAGACTGAAATAGTATTTTCTGAAATAGTAAAGCATATAGGCTACTACAGTAATCTTAAGTGACAGTAAATTTGACATCTTTCTCTCTTCTGACTACCGCAATCTGTCTGTATTTTTTTCTGTTTTGGAAAGTCATGGTAACGCTATTTTGGCTTTTTTTTTTTTTTTTTTTACTGTTGGAACAAAAGGGAACACAGCAATCATATTTGCTGTAGTCGCCTGTTCACTACGATATAAGTTTACCCATCTCTGATGACTTGCTTCTGATAACCCCGGAAATGTAAAAAGGGTCCTTTAGAAATAATCTATGAGGGATGCATGTAAATAATATATTTCTCTGGGTGTGGTTTTGTTTTGTTCATATATGTTGGCAATAGATGATTTAGAATGCATCTTAGCTGCTCTAGAATCAGCTTTAATCATTTTCTTTCTGATCTCATTAGGTTATGAATGGACAAATGATCTAGAGTCAACTACCTGTAGAGAAATTGATAATGTGAGGCTGTGCTGGAGTGTGTTCTGGGCTTTGGTTTTATGTTTAAAGTTCTGATTCTCCGTGGGGTTTCTCTCATAAATATGAATTGACTGCTTGTTGAAGGCATTAAGACTTTGTCGGTGTGGCCCCGGACCGTGTTTAGTCAGTGTTCTGTCAGAGCTGATTGTACCCAGTGGGAATGGCTCACCAGCATGAATGAAACACAGTAGTTTATAGTATTTAGGTTGGGATTGTGGTTGCATTTTTGTTACTTTAGTTGTTTTTTTGTTGCATTTGTTGGCACATCTGTGGAATGTGTGTTTTTACTAACAACCAGCACGCATAGATTGTGGGATAAAGAACTTCAATAATCTTGAACCGGTGACCTGACCTGCTCCAGTTTAAATTCATTTGCTGTTTTGACAAACACCATGCACATTAGAATATCCTCCTCTTAATCATTTTGTGTTTTTTAATTGCTTTATGCTAAACAAAAGCTGTCCAAACATGGATAAATGTATGCGTGCAGTGCATTGAAACAGTTGTGTGTGCTCACAGGGGAAAATTCCCTTTCTGCCTGTCTGCCCTTTTCTCTCTTTTCCTGTCGGTCAGTCTTTCGCACCACCCCCCATCTCATCTGATCTTGTCATGGTGTACTCTCGTACCCATATCCCCGGATTACAGCCCCAGAGACAAGCTGCAGAAACAACCCACCCGTCACAGTGTTCCACCCTGGGGACTAAAGACATCCCAGGTTCAGTGCCACAGCATGGGGAGTTTCTCTCCCTTTCCCCCTGAGACTGTCTTTTTTTAAGCTGTGGGAATACAAGAGATAGCCCATATGCCACTTTTCTTACCTGGGCGGCATCGGTGGTGGGATGAAACACAGGGGGGTGTTTTGATATTCAGAGGGGCCACACTTGTGACTAAACGTAACATTTACTGTTCAAATGTCTTTGGTTAGTGTAGGCTTGCTGCAGTAGTCTGTGTTACCCGGTGTTCGGACATACACCTATTACATTACTGGCCCACCGTGGTGGGCAAAACTGAGAGCGTCTGCTCTGCTCCATACAGTGCACTGCAGAGTCACAGCATAGTGCAGCAGGAGCTGGATTTCACATGCAGAAAGTAAAGGCAGTTTTATACTCGCCACGTCTGCGCAAGCGTGAAGATGTGTGTGGCAAAAATGACGCGAATACTGACAAGACAATGGCTGAGGATTTGGTTTGCAAGTAAAGTTTACAAAAGTAAAGTAAAAGACTGCTTCTTAAACCAGAGAAGGTGGACATGTTGGCTTTGGCTCCGCAAAAAACATGCAAGCCCTGTCACCGAAAGCCAATTTAGTTTAATTTTCTTTTTGATTTAATTTTGAAAAGCCTGTTGAATTTTGCTGTTTACCTGATGTTACGCTATGTAGTGGGAGGCTTTTTTATTGGTTTTATTTATTTGATTTCCCCAGTGTTTGCTAAACTTTGTGTAATTTATTAGTCGATATATAATACAGCATGTGGTGTATGCCATGCCTCGTCTTATTCGTTTTTGTGAATAAATGTTATGTAAGCTAGTTTGTCATTGTACTGTTTTATTGTTGTTGTGGTTTTCATTAAGAGTAATAATGAATCCATCTTTCAAGCATTCGTTTTAGTCTTAGAAAGTGAAAGGTGTTAAGATGTAAGCGCAGCAGACTGTTATCTTTTCTTGTAAAATATGACACCAAGAAAGTGAAAGCATCCAAATTCTGGTTTTGTTGCAAGTTTATACTGGTGTAATCATTTTCTCAAGGTGACATCCCTAGGTCAGTGGGATTTTTTTTAAAAGAAATAATACTATTATTTAGCAAGGACACATTAAATTGATCAAAAGTGACAGTAAAGACTTATTTCTGTTCTACTACTTATTGTCTGTTTCATATAAATGCAGTTCTTATGAACTTTCTTTTGATCAAAGAATCTTGAAAAAAGTTTCTAAACTAAGCAGCACAACTGTTTTCAACTGTGATAATAAGAAATGTTTCTTGAGCACTAAATCAGCATATTAGAATGATTTCTGAAGGATCATGGGACACTGAAGACTGGAGTAATGATGCTGAAAATTCAACTTTGCCATCAAAAGAATAAATTATATAAATATGTATTTAAAAGGTTATTTCACAATATTACTGTTTTTGCTGTATTTTTGATTAAATAAATGCAGACTTGGTGAGCATAAAATATTCTTCTTTCAAAAACATAAAAAAAATCTTACTGACCCCAAACGTTTCAACAGTAGTATATTTTTGAAGTTTTGAGTGGAGTAACTTAGGTTATTCTAATAGACCCTTTTAGGGCAGATGTCACAATTACGTCACCGCGCTAGCTGGAGGCAAAACAAAGGGGAAACTGGAGGCGGCCAATTCAAACCAGCGCAGATTCAGCTACATAAGGAGCTTAAAATATCGTCTTATTGTGATGTTGGGTGCCAGAATCGACGTAGTAGAGGCTCCAATTTAAAATTTTAAAACTTGCCTGCTGCCACCGCCAGACAAAAAAAAACGACGACAGCTGTGGTTAAATGCAATAAAACGAGCGGACTGGACAGAAATGATAGTCAAAAATGCTCACGTTTACAGTGCACACTTCTTGTCAGAAAAGGTTAAATAAAGTATTGTCTTTTGTTGTTATGTATTATGGTTTGTGTTACGGGTCTAAAGATTTCTTATGCATCTCACGACTATGTTGCGTATGAAATAGTGTGCATGTGTGTAAAACAAAAAACGATTTATATGCTTAATGATCTGTAATTGTATATATATTGTTGTGATTGATTGTGGCTGAAATTTTTAAGAACTTGGTAAGAAAAAAAAAATGAAATGCAGAAAGTTCAAAATTAGTTTCTAGAATTTTTATTTCTAGAAAATATTCACATATTAATTTAAATGTACTGTATGTAAAGTAAAGGTATGTAATGTCACTGTAAACTTACATAATTTACAGGAGGTAAATACTTTAAAATAACTATTTGTATCATTACATGACACACATACATCTTCAAATAATATATCCATCACACTGAATGTTTAACTTTTTTTGTATCTTGGCCCAGTTCACTCTAATGTAGCTGTAAAAATAGTTGCCTGCTGAAACTGAAATATGCATCTTCATCACTAGACAGACACAGGTGAGTTTCTCTTTATTATAACGTTACACGTCAGGTTTCTCTATAGATGTGAATCACTCAACCGGAGGCAATCCTGTCAGATCATCCATGCTTTGAGCTAGCGTGTATAGGGTCGGCCAATCTGGTTTCGTCCGTTAAAGTTAACCTTTTCAAATAACAGTCGCGATCCCGGACAGCGAGTGACTTTACATATGCAGGTAAAATCGGATTTTCTCCAGTCATTGTTAAAAAAAACAACAAAAACAAGCTAACAAACTTCATAGCTAGCGTTAGTGAAGCGGTAAGGGGAATCTTTCTGCCTCCACCTAAGCTCCGCCCACAGAAAAACATCACAATGTTTACTAACAGAAAAGGGTCTATAAGCTTTAATATATCTAACGAAACTTGGCAACTGTGTTCTCAGAAGTAAAGTTCAGTTCTCAGGATTACATTTCATGAGCCGCCATCAAAGACCTTTGGTCTCTCTCATGACTGATCGGAATAAGAAAAACGGTCACTGCACCTCTCTCTTTCCTTTTGGCAGGTTAGGTATTCCTTTGAAGTGACATGTCTGTGGAGGCCCCATTCATTCCAGCAGCCTGTTTCCAGTTGATACACCCTTTAACTGTGCAAGTGGCGTCAGCAGTTCAGATCAAACTTCAGCAAGCATAGCAGAATACAGTTTTGGCCTGATATACTATAGCTTATACAGCAGTCAGTTTATTAGCAAAAGGATAAATGGAACTAGAAGGTTCTTTTGGAAGTGACAGAATACTATAGAAATGTGAATGCTGTAGAAATGTTTTGATGTTTTAACCCAAGGGTTTTCAAACTGGAGTCTAAGGATGCCCGAGGATGTTAGGGGATGATAGCAGAAAAAAATGCTAAATACCTTTTTGGGGTTTATTGTATATGTTTAACATAAACATTTTTATACCTATGTATCAAATTAGATTTTATGGTTTCATTCAGTTTAAAAAAAAAAAACAATTATTTATTCTATTGGCTGCTCTAGTTTTTATCTCTAAAAAAATTGGGCTTATATGACTGTATTATCTACAAAACTGATTTGCGGCAATATTTACTGTGAGAGGTATTGTAATAATAAATTTGTATTCATTTGATAATGTTTCTCTTCAGAGTTAGGCATCTGACTTGATGCTAATAGTGGGTAGAAAAAAATATATGCTGTCAACTTAAAACAAAGCAAATATTTTTGTTGTGATGTTGGGTGCCAGAATCGACGTAATACAGCCTCAAATTAGAAATTTGATCGCATATCTGCTGCCACTGCCAGACAAAAAAACGATGACAGCTGTGGTTAAATGCGATAAAACGAGCGGACTGGACAGAAACAATAGTCAAAAATGCTCAGAAATGATAGTCACACTTCTTGTCAGAAAAGGTTAAATAAAGTATTGTCTTTTGTTGTTATGTATTATGGTTTGTGTTACGGGTCTAAAGATTTCTTATGCATCTCACGACTATGTTGCGTATGAAATAGTGTGCATGTGTGTAAAACAAAAAACGATTTATATGCTTAATGATCTGTAATTGTATATATATTGTTGTGATTGATTGTGGCTGAAATTTTTAAGAACTTGGTAAGAAAAAAAAAATGAAATGCAGAAAGTTCAAAATTAGTTTCTAGAATTTTTATTTCTAGAAAATATTCACATATTAATTTAAATGTACTGTATGTAAAGTAAAGGTATGTAATGTCACTGTAAACTTACATAATTTACAGGAGGTAAATACTTTAAAATAACTATTTGTATCATTACATGACACACATACATCTTCAAATAATATATCCATCACACTGAATGTTTAACTTTTTTTGTATCTTGGCCCAGTTCACTCTAATGTAGCTGTAAAAATAGTTGCCTGCTGAAACTGAAATATGCATCTTCATCACTAGACAGACACAGGTGAGTTTCTCTTTATTATAACGTTACACGTCAGGTTTCTCTATAGATGTGAATCACTCAACCGGAGGTAATCCTGTCAGATCATCCATGCTTTGAGCTAGCGTGTATAGGGTCGGCCAATCTGGTTTCGTCCGTTAAAGTTAACCTTTTCAAATAACAGTCGCGATCCCGGACAGCGAGTGACTTTACATATGCAGGTAAAATCGGATTTTCTCCAGTCATTGTTAAAAAAAACAACAAAAACAAGCTAACAAACTTCATAGCTAGCGTTAGTGAAGCGGTAAGGGGAATCTTTCTGCCTCCACCTAAGCTCCGCCCACAGAAAAACATCACAATGTTTACTAACAGAAAAGGGTCTATAAGCTTTAATATATCTAACGAAACTTGGCAACTGTGTTCTCAGAAGTAAAGTTCAGTTCTCAGGATTACATTTCATGAGCCGCCATCAAAGACCTTTGGTCTCTCTCATGACTGATCGGAATAAGAAAAACGGTCACTGCACCTCTCTCTTTCCTTTTGGCAGGTTAGGTATTCCTTTGAAGTGACATGTCTGTGGAGGCCCCATTCATTCCAGCAGCCTGTTTCCAGTTGATACACCCTTTAACTGTGCAAGTGGCGTCAGCAGTTCAGATCAAACTTCAGCAAGCATAGCAGAATACAGTTTTGGCCTGATATACTATAGCTTATACAGCAGTCAGTTTATTAGCAAAAGGATAAATGGAACTAGAAGGTTCTTTTGGAAGTGACAGAATACTATAGAAATGTGAATGCTGTAGAAATGTTTTGATGTTTTAACCCAAGGGTTTTCAAACTGGAGTCTAAGGATGCCCGAGGATGTTAGGGGATGATAGCAGAAAAAAATGCTAAATACCTTTTTGGGGTTTATTGTATATGTTTAACATAAACATTTTTATACCTATGTATCAAATTAGATTTTATGGTTTCATTCAGTTTAAAAAAAAAAAACAATTATTTATTCTATTGGCTGCTCTAGTTTTTATCTCTAAAAAAATTGGGCTTATATGACTGTATTATCTACAAAACTGATTTGCGGCAATATTTACTGTGAGAGGTATTGTAATAATAAATTTGTATTCATTTGATAATGTTTCTCTTCAGAGTTAGGCATCTGACTTGATGCTAATAGTGGGTAGAAAAAAATATATGCTGTCAACTTAAAACAAAGCAAATATTTGCTGGATCATATTTTAATAAATTGCTTTGGCTTTTGTAAAATGACAATATAAAAGCCAGTTATATAATATAATATAATTAAAAAAATGACGTGTTGCCTATATGATATCACGCTTAAAGGTGTACGTTCCAGAATACAGAATCAAGTTTACACAATAAAGGGGTCTGTTTATGTGAAAATATATAGTTGCCTTTATATTTTCAGAATGGACCATAATATTTAGCTACCTTTGACATGAAAAAGTTAAAAAACCCTATTCTTACGCATTTTGACTCTCATAAGACTTATATAAATGGGTTGACTCTAGGGAGGTTGGTAGCAGGTACTTTATAGAAAGACAGACTGGTATGAAAATATGCAAATAAGCAGACACATATACCTCTGGTTCTGCGATTTGCTTGCCCTGCACCCGGAGAACAGAGACACGCTTCTCCGACTCGCTGTCAGTGTCCACAATTAGAGTGGCATCACTGTCACTATTTGCTCACTTCAGTTCTATGCACACCACATAGATTAATGAAAATTAGGTTGTCACAACTTGAATTTTTCAGGAAGTAGATCATTTGTAGAATGCAGTGGTCACACCGATATAAGGCACTCACAGGTGTAATGACAGTGTTTATGTGGCATAGACTCAACAACATAATGGGATTTATATACAGTATACACAGTTTCAGGTTGAAGCTGCTGAACATATTAAAGAAAGTAATTCAGACAAAGAGGTGAGGCAAACACAATCCATATAGAAGAGGTGACTCTTTCCCTTGAAGACACAACAACATTGCATATTATTGTTGCTGAACCTGTTTTTCCAGCTACTAGGAATCATTTAGAATATACACAGGAACGTAAACCGTCTTCATTGTCTTTGTGTATTTGCATGTTTATACCAGTCCTGAAGTATATATTCCCCACACACTGCATCTGTATGCACGATAACATCTATTAGAAAGATCAGTGAAACACATTTCTAATGTCAGTATATGGAAGAAATTAAATTGATTATTGTTTTGCAGTGTTACTCCACTCAGGAGTCAACTCTGGGCCTAGCAGTAGTTTATTAGTTCACTGTACTTGAACTAATGTGCATTTACATTTTATGTATTTGCAGATATTATACATTATACAAAGCAACCGTGCATTCAAGCTATACCAGGTATCCTCAACAGGATGTCTGTGTTGGTACTGCAGGGGTCTGCCAATTATTGTTCAATATCAAGCTTTTTTTTTTTTTTTTTAAATGAAATTATGATATTAATATTTAACAGAAAAATACAACGTTAAAGGGATATTCCACTCAAATATTTAAAATTGTCATAATTTACTCACCCTGATGTCATCCTAAACCTGTATGCATTTCTTTCTTCTGCAGAACATAAAATAAGTTATTTTGTATAACATTGGGAATCAAATAATGTTGGAGCCCATTGTCTTCCACTGTATGGATAATTTTTTTTCTCTCAAACTATCTTCTTTTATGTTCCACAGAAGACATAAAGTTTTGGAACAACGTGCGGGTGAGTAAATGATGACAATTTTCATTTTTGGGTGCACTATTACTTTAACTAAAGCTCACTTTAAGAAGCCCACATAAAATGTATTTGTTTTGTTATTTTAAGCTTGGCTTAAAATGCTTAAAAACTGAATTTTACACATGATGTAACAAGGGTATCCACCAAGGGATCTGAAAAAGGCTGAAGACCCCTGAGCTAGTGCTGGGCGGTATGACCAAAAATTTATATCAAGGTATTTTTCAAAATTATGCCGGTTTCACGGTACATGACGGTATTTTTTTTTCATGCATGACCGGGTGTTAACCATATTTTCTACTGATTGAGAGAGGAAATACTGCAGTATATTGACTTAGAATGCCCTATTTTACTGTCATGATGAATGAATATTGTCAAAAAATACACTAAATAGTGACTAAACACGACCCCTTTTAATACATTATTAACCAGGAGTCACTCTCATTTATAATCGCGGCATCGTCTGATAAAATCAACAATCATCTACACTAAAGAGTGGCTATGCGGTTGTTTTGGCTATATTACTTTGTTGTCTCATGCAGCGCACTGCCTGCGTCTGAGTAACAAACTAAAAAAAACAACAAACAAAAAAGTTTGTTAAATATTAACAGACGAACTATGCTCATATTTATAATTCCAAACAATCAGTAAGCGACAGGTGCTAGGAAA
>NW_015546240.1:42556-43420 GCF_001515605.1 Sinocyclocheilus anshuiensis | reverse complement strand
AACACACACAGTTTCACCCAATCTCATGTTAATCTTGAGTACCTATAGAGTAGTACTGCATCCTTCATATCTCCAAAAAGTCTTTAGTGTTAATCATATTTATAAAAGAAAGTTACAGCTTTACGATTCTCTCCGGAAAAAGCCGAGCTCCTGGAGGCGCGCCGTGGGCGGAGCTAAAGATTGATGAGCACTTGAGTGCAGAGTTGCCAAGTCCGTGTATTATACGCTTAAAAAGTTAAAGTTTAAAGTTGCGTGAAAAAATCCCGGGTCGCGGTTTTTTGGGCTTATTTTTAAAAATATGATTGCTTGTTAGGGAAATCTGACAAGCAACTTCGTTTCTTTATTTATGTTCGCCATATTCTCCAATGCATTGAATGACACTCTGTCTGCGCGCAGCTAATAGCCAACCAGTGCAATAATATAAGTGCTGCAGCGTAATTTGCCAAATGTCCCGCCCCCTCCTCCCCCTCATTGAAGAAAATCACGTTCAAAAAGAAGGTGCGTGATTTTTGTAAAATAGCTTCTGTTTTCGCTTTTCAGATAAAAGAGTGGTTTCAGTTTAATATGTTGCAGGCTCATTTATTGGTAATAAATAATTGATAATAAATAATATTGATGATAATAATAAATCATCACAAAATATTGGGCTTGTTTTGGGCTTGTTTTTGAAGCTGCGGTTGCTTATTTGTCTCGCGAGAGTTGGCAACAGAGCTCACTAGAGCAGATGCGTTCACTCGGTCACGCGAGCATTAAGCAGCGCTGTGAGATCCAGTGTGAAGCGCTTGAACTCAGCGATGAACACAAATGACTCTGTGATTTAAACTAGTTTAAAGCCAAACAGGAGAAACACTGTGCGCAACGAAC